>NC_067247.2:372223876-372526906 GCF_019359855.2 Lolium perenne | reverse complement strand
CAAAACCCTAAATGGAGGAAATTAAAAGAATTGGAAAAGAATTCCAAATTCCCTCACATACACATAAGAGCAAATTTGTAAATCTTCATTAAGGGCCACCATTGCTTGATCCTTTGCTTGTAGAATACTTATATAGGATAAACAAACACAAATGCATCAAAGAAACAAGAATCAAATCAAAGAAAATCCCAAAATCATCACACATATGATAATGGTCATATGTCACCTTTTTATTTTCTTCACCACTTTGCCCCTCTTTATCTTTTGATTCCTAAACCAGACTTGGTCAACTATGACCACCTCATCCAAGACCAAGTGATGGTGAACAATATTGGTGTTGACCATCCTCCCTGAAGTTGACTAGGTTGACCAGAAAATAGGTGACAAGATGGGACCCGAGAGTAAAACCTAGATCACCTCAATATCAAATTTTTTGCAAATCTTCTCCAATTTGAACACCACCACCACCATTCCATCACTTTAAATATATGTTGGAGATTCACCAAAAAGAAATCCAAGATTCAACAAAAAAGTTCATGCGGCCATAAGGCCGAACACCTGGCAGACATCTTTCCAGAAATGTGTTGCAGGCTATTACACGATGAGTCTTAGCCTAAACCACTTTCAAATCGTGATGATCACCTCCCTCTGCATCCCCTGCATCAAGCCCCGTCCTTCCCCTCTTCGTTTAAAGTGGAAAATGATGGAGAACATCTCCATGTCGTGCACACCCGGCCACCTTTGGCCATTTCTTTTCTGGCCCTCCCCTCCATCCAAAACCATGTCCAGGAGCATCTCTGGAGCACAAGGACTCTGCCAGTACCCAGCCCGAGCTCGCCAAGGGACGGCATTGGCCAGAATAGCCACGCCCAAAACCTGCCAGTACATGCCAGTGCACGCGGTGAGCGCGCTCTGGACGAGCCAGAGCGCCGCGCGATCGAGCGCCCTACTCCACCCCTGCAACCTCTGCGTCGAGCACCGCCTCCCTCTCCTCTAGCCACTAGACATGCTAAAACACCTGCCGCCGCCTTGTCGCCGTCGTCCTCGTCGGAATCTTGCCGCAGTACTGCCGCACTCATCACACGCGCTCGAGCGATCCCATCCTCTTTTCTCTGCGCCCGCTGCACCTTGAGCATCGCCAGGACGACGCCTACACATAGCCGTCCTTGCCTTGCCCCTTCGATCACCGTAGACGCCGTGCCATGGACGCCCCTTCACAGCACCCGCGGCACCACTTCTCCCGCTATAAATAGAGGAGCTCTGAGCTCCATTTCTTCACACCATCTGCTCCCCTCTCATCCCTGCCTCCTCTCCACCCATCAATTTGACACCACCTCTCCGGAGCAGCAGCAATTGGAAGCTGAAGTCCGCCGGAGCTCGTAGATCATCGCTGCTGATTTACGCATCCCCACGCCTCGCCACTGCTACCAGGAGCTTCCTCGCCGTCGACAACGCCGCCTCGCGCTCACCAGAACCCCGCGGGAACCTCGGTAGGTCCTCCGACCCCCTACGCCCGCCGCCAGAACCTCGCCCTCTCACCGGAGAAGACGACGATCGTGCACCGCACGATCTCGTTCTAATCCAACGCCCCACAATCCTCCTTACCGTTTCGCTGTGAAACGCTCGCTGACAGGTGGAGCCACCATGTTAGGCGGCCCGCGCGTGTGCGCCACGCTGCTGGGCCGGCCCAGCTCGTTTCGTCTGTGTAGCTCGTTTAGCTTTCCCGCCAAGCCCATTGATTCAAAAACTAAATTTATGTTTAGTTCAAATGTCCTGCAGATGCTTTAGTAAAATTTGAATAGATTGAAATCTACAATTCCAAATCTAGCAAACTTTATACCGTTGGAAAGCCAATGAATTTATCTAACTAATGCCACTGGTCCCACGTCCAAATTCATAGTAGATTTAATCTGCTAAAAATAACAAGACAGGGACTTTTGCAGATTCAAACTTTATTTAAAATTCAACCCTAATTGATTTTAGTTGTTTCCAACTCTCATAGATCACAAATGATGTACTCTAATTAATTATGCAATAATATAGCCAAGTTATTTGCATGATCATGTACTGGATCAAAATAATGGCTATGTAGCCATTTCTAGTACATTTAAATCTTTGAATTCAAATTCTATAAATAGTATGAGAGCTACTCTCTCATTTAATTCTTGATCCTAAGTAATACAATAAGAGGAAATGACCTTAGGCTAATAAACCTCTGATTTTTATTACTTAGAGATTTTAAACCATTTATATGCTAGTCTTAAATTGCATAAGGTGTAGCACCTTATTTAAATTATAATCCATCATAATAGATATGAAATGTTGACCTTGGTCAACTTATATTTCATACCTTATTATTATTTGTGGAGATTAAATCTTGATAGGATTTAATGAGAGGAAATTATTTTCTCCAAAGACTTAAATAGCAAATCAAATAAATACTTATAATGAGAGGAAATTATTTTTCTCTTAAATAAGAACAAACCAAGTAATTCACCATGCCATGATTGATGTGATGTTAGAATTAGTTGTGTGAACCCTTTTGTGTGTTTTAGTCTAGCATGCAAGTATTTGGTGGTGATTGTGTACCTCGTATTCGTATATAGACGCTAGTAACGAGGAATACTTGGAGGAGGGAAGCTACTCTCAAGAGGAGGAGGAAAACTTTGACTCCTACCCCCACCAAGGCAAGCTAACCCTTGCTAACCACCATGATGCAAAGCTCTACATGAGCAAGGCACCATCACACTTTAATTTTATGTATTACCTATCCCATGTTTTACCTTGCAATTATTTTGCTTATTTACTTTCAAAGTACTTTTTGATTTATGATTCACTTGGTCTAGAGTAGAATAATATTGAAGCTTAGTTTAGAGCAAATCCAAGCTAGATAGCACCCCTCATTGAAATAGTGGCTAGTGCTAATCAAATAAAATTTGACTACTCTAGATGGGAACATGGTGAAGTGAAATGACTTTGAAAGATTGTGAACTTGAAGGTGAGATGGTTGACTCAGTGAATTTAAATGAAAAACTGACAATTGGGTTTGAATGCGATACCTTTACAATTATACAAGTACCCCCACAATACCTGATTATGGGTAGGGCTTAACTAGAAGCTTGTGTATTTTAGTACGGGTTCCCTCTAAACAAGCATCATAGGGTTTACGCCGAGGCTGCCTCTGTATATGAGAAATGATTTGAATATGAGGTGAATGTACGACCCAAGCCCTGTGCAGTTCCCGGGTTAACAGTTGGTTTTCACCGGGAGGCCAAGCTCATGGGGGGAGGTGCCTATACTAGCATATATAAGTGAAAGGTGAAGGTTGATGATCCGCGTACTGAGTTACGATGATTTGGGGTTATCCTGGACGGATGTAATCAAAAGTTGTGGCACAAGAGTACAACCTCTGCAGAGTGTTAAACCTATTCGAATAGCCGTGTCCACGGTTACGGACGATTGGAAAGGCCATACTGTTTCCTTATCAGAATTTTTGATCTTAAAAAGGAATGATGAGTTGAAAGGTGATTTTGAACTTGAATCACAAATGAATTGTGGGAATGACACTAATGTTCCCACTTGAGTTAGTCTAGCAAATGACGAGTCTTTACTAAATGTTTGATTAACTAAAACTTGGCTTTATGCAAATAAACCTAGAGCTTAGCACCCCGCACTACCACTCAATAGGTAATTACTTTAGTATTAGTTTGCGAGTACTTTAAAAGTACTCATGGCTTTGCCCTAGCTATTCAAATGCTAGACTTTGAAGAGGAGCAACAGTATCAGGATGACGGACAACAGGACATCTATGATAACTAGGATCGTCTTCTAACGTCAAGCGTTGCCTGTGGAATAGATAGTCCACTACTACTACGCTTCCTCTACTTATTTGTGATGTTGAACAATCTATTTGTGTAATATTGGCTCATGTGATGCATTGTTGTAAGACAATTATGTGTTGTAATAAATGATGACTATGTACTACTTACTATTATGTCTCGCAAAAACGATCTTCCTGGGATTGTGATGTATGTTATAATAGGCATCTGGACTTAAAAATCCAGGTGTTGACAAGTTGGTATCAGAGCCATTGTTTGACCTTAGGAGACCCTAGTTAGAATGGACGTTTGACAAACTTAGTTTCAAATACAATGAAGGAAATAGTTACGAAAACATATTCACGCTCTTATCTTTGAAGATCTTTTGTAAAATAATTCATGTTCTTCCTTTAAAAGTTAATTAAAAAATTTGAACACTTGCACTTCTCTAACTTACTCATCTAATCCCTCTACAGATGGAGCTGTTCACCCAGACGGAGTTCTACCAGCTTGGGAACGGTGGCGGTCTGGTCTTCGAAAGGGACCTCTTCGCCCTGACGGAGTTTCTCGGACGCGCACCCCCGGAATTCTTCGGGGGACAGGTCAATGATCAGCCCGGAGGGGAGCTCCAATGGGTCATCATGGCTGACCTCCGCGGAAAGTCCACCTCCCTCCTGACCAACAGGATCCAGATCTCCTTCAGGGAGAACAACTGGGTCGATGGACTCGCTCGTGGGATGCAGGAAGCACTCGCACGTCTGTGCGGGCAAAACGCGCTGGAACTCGAGGGGGAACGCTTTGAGACCTTCGCAAGGCACAACTCCCTTGGATTGCCCCTGAGTCTGCCATCTCACCCCCAGCTGAGGCACCACGTCGAGCACCTCGACTTCATACTGAACGAGGCTCACAGCCAGCTGGATGACTCCCGCGCCCGCATCAACTTCACCCACCTCCAGCTGATCCAGCATGCCGAGACCATCAAGGTCCTCGCCAAGGAGCGTCGGACTCTTCGCCGTGAGAACGCGAAGAAGGATTACACCATCAACCGCCTCAAGACCAGGATTGCCACGCTGAAGGAGACAGTCGAGACCCAGGCGGAGCTGCTCAGGGATCTGGAAGGAGAAGGTGAGGGAGAGGACATCCAGGGGGATGGCTACTCCTTCGTGAGCAACGACAACGACTACGAGGATGATGACGATCTGAACTTCTACCCCGTTGAGGATGAAGTAGTCCCCATCAACGTCGATGGAGAGTAGTCCCGTCTGAGCACCTGCGTCTAGTGATATGTATCGGTCCTTTGTATCCGCCCCATGTATCGTAGATTGTTGAAAGGGTTCTTCAAACCCTCCGGTTTGTAATATTGCTACCTTAATAACTATGTTGTGTGTTTAAGTTTAATGCATCAAGAATTCAAGTTTTAAACTTTGTGAATTTTATCCAAAATGAGCCATAGAAATTTCCCTCTCGTCTTATGATCTATATCCCTGTTCAGATGGCACCCCCAACTCGCAATGCCAATCAGGATGCAATGATGCAGATGTTGCAAATGATGATGGCTGATAGAGAGGTTGAAAGAGCCGAAAGGCAAGCCAACATCGCTGCACTTCAACAGATTGCTCAGGGCAATCAAGGCCATGGCAACCACGACCATCCAGGGTCAAAACTAAAGAACTTCCAGAACACCAACCCACCGGTGTTTAGCAAGACGGAGGAGCCTCTTGACGCTGATGACTGGCTCCAGACAATGGAGAACAATCTTGAGGTTGCCGGAGTTGAAGACAACGAGAAGGTGCTGTTTGCCACCCACTATCTGGCAGGACCTGCACGTGCCTGGTGGACAAGTGCTCGCGCATTAAATGCGGGGCAAATGATGACTTGGGCAGATTTCAAGCTCAAGTTTAGCAAGTATCATGTGCCACCGGGCTTGATCAAGAAGATGAGGGATGAGTTCAGGGAGCTGAAGCAAGGCCGTCTAACCGTGGTAGAATACCGCGACAGATTTCTCACTCTGTCAAGGTACGCCCCGGACGAGACGGACACCACCGAGAAGAGGAAGGAAAGGTTCCTGAATGGACTGCACGATGAGATGCAGACTGTGCTGGTCAACATCCCTTTTGCTGACCTGGAAGCCCTTGTTGACTCCGCCATCCAGATGGAGGGAAAACTGAACCAAGCCAATGAGAACCGCAAGCGCCGAATGATGAATCAGAGTGGGCCTAGCAATACCCACAAGTATCGCCCTAGCTCAAGTGGAGGATTCGCCCCCAGAAACAACAAGCCACCTATGCAGCACCCACGTCTGGGTTATCAGAACCGGAGTGGAGGAAACCCCAGGCCAGGAGGCCACCCCAACAATAGCAACTACAACAACAACCACAACAACTTCAACCGCGCTCCACCCCGAGCCCCCAACCACAACAACAATAACTCCAACACTGCTCCAAGGACTGGGAGCAACGCTGTTCCCATCACCCCCAAGGACAAGTCCACCATCACTTGTTACGAGTGCGGAGTGGTGGGGCACTACTCCAACGAGTGCCCCAAGAGGATCGCCAAGACTGCCGCCAACACCTCTGGCCCTGCTTAGCAACAACGCCGTGTCGCCAACGGCAAGAAGTTCACCCCCAACAACCCGAACAACCGCAGCGGCCGCCTCTTTCACATGAGTGCGGAAGAAGCTCAGGAAGCCCCAGATGTCGTGCTGGGTATGTTCTCTGTTAACTCAATACCTGCAAGACTGTTGTTTGATTCTGGAGCATCGCATTCGTTTGTTACTGAGGATTTTGCATGCACTAGTAAGATTCAACCCATCAGTTTGAAGCATGTGATGATAGTTCAAATACCTGGTACAACAACTAAAGCTAGAAAAATTTGCAAAGATGTGCCTATCATAATCCAAGAAATAGAATTTTATGCAAATCTGATTGTTCTGGGAACACAAGGATTGGAAGTAGTCCTGGGTATGGACTGGATGTCGAAACATCATGGACTGATTGATTGTGCCAAGAAGGACATCACCATGACTAGTAGCACCGGAATATTAGTTGAGCACATATCTGAAAGACTACCCCGAAAGTTTACCTGCAACCAGAGTTTAGCCAAACCCACCTTGGATCAGATCAGGGTCGTTTGTCGATACCCCGATGTGTTTCCTGAGGATCTACCCGGTATGCCCCCAGATCGGGATATCGAGTTTATTATTGAGTTAATCCCTGGAACCGGACCTATAGCCCAGAGAGCCTATAGCATGAACCCGGCAGAGTTAGTGGAACTGAAGAAGCAATTGGATGATATGCCATTCAAGGGTCTGATTCGACCAAGTGCGTCGCCTTGGAGATCACCAGTTTTGTTTGTGGACAAGAAGGATGGTGCCAATCGTTTATGTACGGATTACCGTAAGCTTAACGATGTCACCATCAAGAACAAGTACCCCTTACCGAAGATAGAAGATCTGTTTGACCAGCTTACCGGTGCCAAAGTGTTCTCGAAGATTGATCTGAGGACTGGTTACCATCAAGTGAAGATTCGTGCCACCGATATACCCAAAACTGCCTTCACCACCAGATATTGATTGTATGAGTACAATGTCATGTCATTTGGTTTGACCAATGCCCCCGCTTATTTCATGAATCTCATGAATAAGATCTTTATGAACTTTCTGGATAAGTTTGTCGTTGTCTTCATCGACGACATCCTTATCTACTCCAAATCCGAAGAAGAACATGAGCAGCATTTGGAAGTTGTCTTAGATACTGATACGTCTCCGACGTATCGATAATTTCTTATGTTCCATGCCACATTATTGATGATATCTACATGTTTTATGCATACTTTATGTCATATTTATGCATTTTCCGGCACTAACCTATTAACGAGATGCCGAAGAGCCAGTTGCTGTTTTCTGCTGTTTTTGGTTTCAGAAATCCTAGTAAGGAAATATTCTCGGAATTGGACGAAATCAACGCCCAGGGGCCTATTTTTCCACGAAGCTTCCAGAAGACCGAAGATGATACGAAGTGGGGCCACGAGGCGGCCAGATGCTAGGGCGGCGCAGCCTGGCCCTTGGCCGCGCCGACCTAGCGTGTGGGGCCCCCGTGTGGCCCCCGACTCTGCCCTTCCGCCTACTTAAAGCCTTCGTCGCGAAACCCCCAGTACCGAGAGCCACGATACAGAAAACCTTACTGAGACGCCGCCGCCGCCAATCCCATCTCGGGGGATTCAGGAGATCGCCTCCGGTAACCTGCCGGAGAGGGGAATCATCTGCCGGAGGACTCTACACCGCCATGGTTGCCTCCGGAGTGATGAGTGAGTAGTTCACCCCTGGACTATGGGTCCATAGCAGTAGCTAGATGGTTGTCTTCTCCTTATGTGCTTCATTGTCGGATCTTGTGAGCTGCCTAACATGATCAAGATCATCTATCTGTAATGCTATATGTTGTGTTTCTTGGGATCCGATGGATAGAGAATACTATGTTATGTTGATTATCAATCTATTACCAATGTGTTGTTTATGATCTTGCATGCTCTCCGTTATTAGTAGAGGCTCTGGCCAAGTTTTTACTCTTAACTCCAAGAGGGAGTACTTATGCTCGATAGTGGGTTCATGCCTCCATTAAATCTAGGACAGTGACAGAAAGTTCTAAGGTTGTGGATGTGCTGTTGCCACTAGGGATAAAACATTGATGCTATGTCCGAGGATGTAGTTATTGATTACATTACGCACCATACTTAATGCAATTGTCTGTTGTTTGCAACTTAATACTGGAAGGGGTTCGGATGATAACCTGAAAGTGGACTTTTTAGGCATAGATGCATGCTGGATAGCGGTCTATGTACTTTGTCATAATGCCCAATTAAATCTCACAATACTCATCATGTCATGTATGTGCATTGTCATTCCCTCTCTATTTGTCAATTGCCCAACTGTAATTTGTTCACCCAACATGCTATTTATCTTATGGGAGAGACACCTCTAGTGAACAGTGGACCCCGGTCCATTCTTTTAATCAAATACAATCTACTGCAATACTTGTTCTACTGTTCTCTGCAAACAATCACCATCCACACTATACATCTAATCCTTTGTTACAGCAAGCCGGTGAGATTGACAACCTCACTGTTTCGTTGGGGAAAAGTACTTTGGTTGTGTTGTGCAGGTTCCACATTGGCGCCGGAATCCCTGGTGTTGCGCCGCACTACATCTCGCCGCCATCAACCTTCAACGTGCTTCTTGGCTCCTACTGGTTTGATAAACCTTGGTTTCTTACTGAGGGAAACTTACTACTGTACGCATCACACCTTCCTCTTGGGGTTCCCAACGGACGCGTGTTGAACGGAAAGACAATACGTCATATACGCGTATCAAGCAGAATTTCTGGCGCCGTTGCCGGGGAGATCAAGACACGCTGCAAGGGGAGTCTCCACCTCCAATCTCTTTACTTTGTTTTTGTCTTGCTTTACTTTTATTTACTACTTTGTTTGCTACACTAAATCAAAACACAAAAAAATTAGTTGCTAGTTTTACTTTATTTACTACCTTGTTTGCCATATTAAAAACACAAAAAAATATTAGTTACTTGCATTTACTTTATCTAGTTTGCTTTATTTACTATTGCTAAAATGGGTACTCCTGAAAATACTAAGTTGTGTGACTTCACAAGCACAAATAATAATGATTTCTTATGCACACCTATTGCTCCACCCGCTACTACAGCGGAATTCTTTGAAATTAAACCCGCTTTACTGAATCTTGTTATGCGAGAGCAATTTTCTGGTGTTAGTTCTGATGATGCTGCTGCCCATCTCAATAATTTTGTTGAACTTTGTGAAATGCAAAAGTATAAAGATGTAGATGGTGACATAATAAAATTAAAATTGTTCCCTTTCTCACTAAGAGGAAGAGCTAAAGATTGGTTGCTATCTCTGCCTAAGAATAGTATTGATTCATGGACTAAATGCAAGGATGCTTTTATTGGTAGATATTATCCCCCTGCTAAAATTATATCTTTGAGGAGTAGCATAATGAATTTTAAGCAATTAGATACTGAGCATGTTGCACAAGCATGGGAAAGAATGAAATCTTTGGTTCAAAATTTCCCAACCCATGGACTGACTACTTGGATGATCATCCAAACCTTTTATGCAGGATTGAATTTTTCTTCGCGGAACCTATTGGATTCAGCTGCTGGAGGTACCTTTATGTCCATCACTTTGGGGGCGGCAACAAAGCTTCTTGATGATATGATGATTAATTACTCTGAATGGCACACAGAAAGAGCTCCACAAGGTAAGAAGGTAAATTCTGTTGAAGAAACCTCTTCCTTGAGTGATAAGATTGATGCTATTATGTCTATGCTTGTGAGTGGTAGGACAAATGTTGATCCTAATAATGTTCCGTTAGCTTCATTGGTTGCTCAAGAAGAACATGTTGATGTAAACTACATTAAAAATAATAATTTCAACAACAATGCTTATCGGAACAATTCTAGTAACAACTATAGGCCATATCCTTATAATAATGGTAACGGTTATGGTAATTCTTACAACAATAATAGGAGTGTACCCTATGGTCTTGAAGCTATGCTTAAAGAATTTATTAGTACACAAACTACTTTTAACAAATCTGTTGAAGAAAAGCTTGGGAAAATTGATATACTTGCTTCTAAAGTTGATAGTCTTGTTGCTGATGTTGATCTTTTGAAATTGAAAGTTATGCCCAATAGGGATAATGAAAATAAAATTGTTACTACAGCAAATTCCATACAAGTTAGAATTAATGAGAATATAAGATTAATGGCTGAACTGCACGCTAGGTGGGAAAGAGAAGAAAATGAAAAACTAGCTAAAGAAGATAATATAGCTAAAGTTTGGACTATTACCACCACTAGTAATGCTAATGCTACACATGTTGCTGCACCTCCTACTAGTAATGGTAAAAGAATTGGTGTAGGCAATGTTTCCACTTCTAATGCAAAGCGCGAAAAACTGCCTGAAACTGCTAAAACTGCTGAAACTGCATGTGATAAAACTGCTGAAATTTTTTCCAACATTGGGGACAATGATCCCATTGCTTTAGATTATAATGGTTTGGATTTTTATGATTGTCATATCTCTGAAGTTATAAAGTTCTTACAAAAACTTGCTAAGAGTCCTAATGCTAGTGCTATAAATTTGGCTTTCACGAAACATATTACAAATGCTCTCATAAAAGCTAGAGAAGAGAAATTAGAACGCGAAACTTCTATTCCTAGGAAGCTAGAGGATGGTTGGGAGCCCATCATTAAGATGAAGGTCAATGACTTTGGTTGTAATGCTTTATGTGATCTTGGTGCAAGTATTTCCGTTATGCCTAAGAAAATCTATAATATGCTTGACTTGCCACCATTGAAAAACTGTTATTTGGATGTTAATCTTGCTGATAACTCTACGAAGAAACCTTTGGGGAGAGTTGATAATGTTCGTATTATGGTTAACAATTGTTGCCTTCCAAAACCCTGCATAGTGCATACGATTGTGTTGTATTTTTGCTCCAAATAATTAAATAACATATTTTGAAAGTAATACTAGAAATCACCTGGTAAATATATCCACGTGTATTGTATTCGGTCGTATCCGAGATATTCATGTTCACATCATCACCTTGTCCCCGTTGATTTTGTTGTCTTGGATATTGAATGCAATGCATCTTGTCCCATTATATTGGGAAGACCTTTTCTTCGAACTGTTGGTGCTATCATTGATATGAAGGAAGGTAATATTAAATATCAATTTCCTCTCAAGAAAGGTATGGAATACTTCCCTAGAAAGAGAATGAAGTTACCTTTTGATTCTATTATTAGAACAAATTATGATGTTGATGCTTCATCTCTTGATAACACTTGATGCACACTTTCTGCGCCTAGCTGAAAGGCGTTAAAGAAAAGCGCTTATGGGAGACAAGCCATGTTTTTACTACAGTATTTTTGTTTTATATTTGAGTCTTGGAAGTTGTTACTACTGTAGCAACCTCTCCTTATCTTAGTTTTATTGCATTGTTGTGCCAAGTAAAGTCTCTAATAGAAGGATGATACTAGATTTGGATTACTGCGCAGAAACAGATTTCTTTGCTGTCACGAATCTGGGTCTAATTCTCTGTAGGTAACTCCGAAAATTATGCCAATTTACGTGAGTGATCCTCAGATATGTACGCAACTTTCATTAGTTTAAGTTTTCTCATCTGAGCAAGTCTGGTGCCTCTTAAAAATATGTCTTACGAACTGTTCTGTTTTGACAGATTCTGCCTTTTATTTCGCATTGCCTGTTTTGCCATGCTTGATGGATTTTTCGATTCCATTGACTTTCAGTAGCTTTGTGCAATGTCCAGAAGTGTAAAGAATGATTGTGTCACCTCTAAATATGTAAATTTTGATTGTGAACTAACCCTCTAATGAGTTTGTTTCGAGTTTGGTGTGGAGGAAGTTTTCAAGGATCAAGAGAGGAGGATGATACAACATGATCAAGGAGAGTGAAAGCTCTAAGCTTGGGGATGCCCCGGTGGTTCACCCCTGCATATATCAAGAAGACTCAAGCGTCTAAGCTTGGGGATGCCCAATGCATCCCCTTCTTCATCGACAACATTATCAGGTTCCTCCCCTGAAACTATATTTTTATTCCATCACATCTTATGTACTTTGCTTGGAGCGTCTGTTTGTTTTTGTTTTTGTTTTGTTTGAATAAAATGGATCCTAGCATTCATTGTGTGGGAGAGAGACACGCTCCGCTGTTGCATATGGACAAATATGTCCTTAGGCTTTACTCATAGTATTCATGGCGAAAGTTTCTTCTTCGTTAAATTGTTATATGGTTGGAATTGGAAAATGATACATGTAGTAGTTGCTAAAATGTCTTGGATAATGTGATACTTGGCAATTTTTGTGCTCATGTTTAAGCTCGTGCATCATATACTTTGCACCTATTAATGAAGAAATACATAGAGCATGCTAAAATTTGGTTTGCATAATTGATCTCTCTAAGGTCTAGATAATTTCTAGTATTGAGTTTGAACAACAAGGAAGACGGTGTAGAGTCTTATAATGTTTACAATATGTCTTTTATGTGAGTTTTGCTGCACCACTTCATCCTTGTGTTTGTTTCAAATAAACCTTGCTAGCCTAAGCCTTGTATCGAGAGGGAATACTTCTCATGCATCCAAAATCCTTGAGCCAACCACTATGCCATTTGTGTCCACCATACCTACCTACTACATGGTATTTCTCCGCCATTCCAAAGTAAATTGCTTGAGGGCTACCTTTAAAATTTCCATTCTTCACCTTTACAATATATAGCTCATGGGACAAATAGCTTAAAAACTATTGTGATATTGAATATGTACTTATGCACTTTATCTCTTATTAAGTTGCTTGTTGTGCGATAACCATGTTCCTGGGGACGCCATCAACTATTTCTTTGTTGAATATCATGTGAGTTGCTATGCATGTTCATCTTGTCTGAAGTAAGAGTGATTTATCATGATCAAATGGTTTGAGTATGCATATTGTTAGAGAAGAACATTGGGCCGCTAACTAAAGCCATGATCCATGGTGGAAGTTTCAGTTTGGACAACAAACCTCAATCTCTTATGAGAATATTATCTGTTGTTGAATGCTTATGCATTAAAGAGGAGTCCATTATCTGTTGTCTATGTTGTCCCGGTATGGATGTCTAAGTTGAGAATAACCAAAAGCGAGAAATCCAATGCGAGCTTTCTCCTTAGACCTTTGTACAGGCGGCATAGAGGTACCCCTTTGTGACACTTGGTTGAAACATGTGCTATGCTATGATAATCCATGTAAATCCAAGCTAATTAGGACAAGGTGCGGGCACTATTAGTATACTATGCATGAGGCTTGCAACTTGTAGGATATAATTTACATAACTCATATGCTTTATTACTACCGTTGACAAAATTGTTTCTTGTTTGCAAAACCAAAGCTCTAGCACAAATATAGCAATCGATGCTTTCCTCTTTGAAGGACCTTTCTTTTACTTTTATTGTTGAGTCAGTTCACCTATCTCTCTCCACCTCAAGAAGCAAACACTTGTGTGAACTGTGCATTGATTCCTACATACTTGCATATTGCACTTATTATATTACTTTACATTGACAATATCCATGAGATATACATGTTACAAGTTGAAAGCAACCGCTGAAACTTCATCTTCCTTTGTGTTGCTTCAATACCTTTACTTTGAATTATTGCTTTATGAGTTAACTCTTATGCAAGACTTATTGATGCTTGTCTTGAAGTACTATTCATGAAAAGTCTTTGCTTTATGATTCAATTGTTTACTCATGTCATTTACATTGTTTTGATCGCTGCATTCATTACATATGCTTACAATAGTATGATCAAGGTTATGATGGCATGTCACTCCAGAAATTATCTTTGTTATCGTTTACCTGCTCGGGACGAGCAGGAACTAAGCTTGGGGATGCTGATACGTCTCCGACGTATCGATAATTTCTTATGTTCCATGCCACATTATTGATGATATCTACATGTTTTATACATACTTTATGTCATATTTATGCATTTTCCGGCACTAACCTATTAACGAGATGCCGAAGAGCCGATTCTTTGTTTTCTGCTGTTTTTGGTTTCAGAAATCCTAGTAAGGAAATATTCTCGGAATTGGACGAAATCAACGCCCAGGGGCCTATTTTTCCACGAAGCTTCCAGAAGACCGAAGATGATACGAAGTGGGGCCACGAGGCGGCCAGATGCTAGGGCGGGGTGGCCTGGCCCTTGGCCGCACCAACCTAGCATGTGGGGCCCCCGTGTGGCCCCCGACTCTGCCCTTCCGCCTACTTAAAGCCTTCGTCGCGAAACCCCCAGTACCGAGAGCCACGATACGGAAAACCTTACTGAGACGCCGCCGCCGCCAATCCCATCTCGGGGGATTCAGGAGATCGCCTCCGGCACCCTGCCGGAGAGGGGAATCATAACCCGGAGGACTCTACACCGCCATGGTCGCCTCCGGAGTGATGAGTGAGTAGTTCACCCCTGGACTATGGGTCCATAGCAGTAGCTAGATGGTTGTCTTCTCCTTATGTGCTTCATTGTCGGATCTTGTGAGCTGCCTAACATGATCAAGATCATCTATCTGTAATGCTATATGTTGTGTTTGTTGGGATCCGATGGATAGAGAATACTATGTTATGTTGATTATCAATCTATTACCTATGTGTTGTTTATGATCTTGCATGCTCTCCGTTATTAGTAGAGGCTCTGGCCAAGTTTTTACTCTTAACTCCAAGAGGGAGTACTTATGCTCGATAGTGGGTTCATGCCTCCATTAAATCTGGGATAGTGACAGAAAGTTCTATGGTTGTGGATGTGCTGTTGCCACTAGGGATAAAACATTGATGCTATGTCCGAGGATGTAGTTATTGATTACATTACGCACCATACTTAATGCAATTGTCTGTTGTTTGTAACTTAATACTGGAAGGGGTTCGGATGATAACCTGAAAGTGGACTTTTTAGGCATAGATGCATGCTGGATAGCGGTCTATGTACTTTGTCGTACTTCCCAATTAAATCTCACAATACTCATCATGTCATGTATGTGCATTGTCATGCCCTCTCTATTTATCAATTGCCCAACTGTAATTTGTTCACCCAACATGCTATTTATCTTATGGGAGAGACACCTCTAGTGAACTGTGGACCCCGGTCCATTCTTTTAATCAAATACAATCTACTGCAATACTTGTTCTACTGTTCTCTGCAAACAATCACCATCCACACTATACATATAATTCTTTGTTACAGCAAGCCGGTGAGATTGACAACCTCACTGTTTCGTTGGGGCAAAGTACTTTGGTTGTGTTGTGCAGGTTCCACGTTGGCGCCGGAATCCCTGGTGTTGCGCCGCACTACATCTCGCCGCCATCAACCTTCAACGTGCTTCTTGGCTCCTACTGGTTCGATAAACCTTGGTTTCTTACTGAGGGAAACTTACTGATGTACGCATCACACCTTCCTCTTGGGGTTCCCAACGAACGCGTGTTGAACGGAAAGACAATACGTCATCTACGCGTATCAGATACCCTTCGGGAGCATCAGTTGTATGCCAAGTTCAGCAAGTGTGAGTTTTGGTTGACGGAAGTAGGATTCCTGGGACACATCTTGTCTGCAGGAGGAATTGCCGTTGACCCCTCAAAGATCAAGACCGTTGAAGAATGGAAGGCACCCACCACCCAGACTGAAGTCCGTGCATTTCTCGGATTGGCGGGATATTACCGCCGATTCGTTGAAGGATTCTCGAGCATAGCAAGACCGATGACTCAACTATTGAAGAAAGATAAGAAGTTTGAATGGACGGAGAAGTGTGAAGAGAGTTTTCAACAACTCAAGCTTAGATTGACCACAACCCCAATACTGATCATGCCGGACATCACCAAGCCCTTCGACGTCTATTGTGACGCATCCAAGATTGGTCTTGGATGTGTATTGATGCAAGAAGGCAAGGTAATATCTTACCTGTCCAGACAGCTGAAGCAACATGAGCAGAACTATCCAACCCATGACTTAGAGCTAGCAGCCGTGGTTTTAGCCCTAAAAGTATGGCGTCATTACCTCATGGGTAATCGATGCGAGATCTATTCAGATCACAAGAGCTTGAAGTATATCTTCACTCAGAAGGAGCTGAACATGAGACAGCGCAGATGGTTAGAGTTAATCAAGGATTACGATATGGAGATTCACTACCACCCCCGCAAGGCCAATGTGGTAGCGGATGCCCTGAGTAGACTGCCGTGTCAGTTGAACTCCATGATCGCAGAAGCGCAACCCAGTCTGTTTCAAGAGTTTGAACAGTTGAGAATGGAGCTAGTTAGTGAAGGTTTTCTAGCCAGCATTGAACTCCAACCCACCTTGATTAGTCAGATCAAGGAAGCCTAGAAGGGAAATGCTAGTATTGATGGGATCAAGAGCCAAATAGCTGCGGGAAAAGCCCCGGGATTCACCATAGATGAAGAAGGAGTGCTACGGTACAACGGACGCCTTTGCGTGCCGTCAGATTCAGAGTTGAAGCAAGTTATTCTGAAAGAAGCCCATGACACCCTTTACTCCATTCATCCCGGAGGAACCAAGATGTACCAAGATTTGAAAGAGCAATTTTGGTGGCATGGAATGAAGAGAGAAATTGGAAGCTACATCGCCAAGTGTGATATCTGTCAGCGAGTCAAGGCAGAACATCAACGCCCCGCAGGACTGTTGCAACCCCTACAGATTCCCGAATGGAAGTGGGATTCTGTCGGAATGGACTTCATCACCGGACTGCCCAAATCTAGTAAGGGAAATGATTCCATTTTGGTAGTGGTCGACAGGTTGACCAAAGTCGCTCACTTCATCCCTGTCAAGACCACATATCAAGGACCGAGACTAGCAGAGTTATATATCTCACGGATAGTCAGCTTGCACGGAACCCCGAAGTCGATAGTATCCGATAGAGGATCCCAATTCAGCTCCAGATTCTGGCAGAAAGTACATGAAGGACTCGGAACTCGGCTGAATTTCAGCACAGCCTATCACCCGCAGACGGATGGACAGACTGAACGAGTCAACCAGATACTGGAAGATATGTTGAGAGCATGTGTGCTAGAGTATGGATCCAAGTGGGAAGATTGTTTGCCGTACGCAGAATTCTCGTACAACAACAGCTATCAAGCCAGTTTGCAAATGGCCCCCTTTGAAGCACTGTATGGAAGGAAGTGCCGTACCCCTCTGAACTGGTCAGAAGTCGGAGAGAGTCAAGTCTTTGGACCAGATATTCTCCGCGAAGCTGAAGAGAAGGTCCACAAGATCCGCGAGTACCTCAAGACAGCCCAATCAAGACAGAAGAGCTACGCCGACAAAAGACGCCGAGAGATGACCTTCGAGATCGGAGATTTCGTCTATCTCAAAGTGTCCCCCCTTAAAGGAATGCAGAGATTCCAGCTGAGAGGAAAGCTTGCACCCCGATATGTCGGACCCTTCAAAGTCCTGAGTCGCTGAGGAGAAGTGTCTTATCAACTGGAGTTACCGGAAGAAATGGCAGCGGTACACAATGTGTTTCACATCTCCCTACTCCGGAAGTGCTTAGAAGTACCGGAATCAACAGAAGTCTTCAAGAACATCGACCATCAAGCTGTGGATATCAACTCAGACTTAACCTATCGCGAAGTGCCTATTGGCATATGGAAGAATCTTTCAGAACCACCCGCACCAGGAGTATCAAGTTTCTGAAGATCCAATGGAGTAACCACACCGAAGAAGAAGCCACTTGGGAGAGAGAAGACTTCATGAAGACTGAGTACCCAGATCTCTTTAGTACCTAGTTTTCTTTAAGATCTCGGGACGAGATCTTTTGTAAGGGGGGAGGGTTTGTAACATCCCAAGTTTCAACCAAATAAATAAAGAGAGAAAAGTCAATTACTCAATTTTCACAACAAACAAAAACCTTTCTATTTTGCATATAGTGTTCCATATAGTTCTATGCATAATATGTTTTTCTTTTGTGCAATTGCCATGATGAGTGTTGATATGTTGATCACTTGCTAGTAAACCCTAAAACAAGATCACAAAACCCTAAATGGAGGAAATTAAAAGAATTGGAAAAGAATTCCAAATTCCCTCACATACACATAAGAGCAAATTTGTAAATCTTCATTAAGGTCCACCATTGCTTGATCCTTTGCTTGTAGAATACTTATATAGGATAAAAAACACAAATGCATCAAAGAAACAAGAAGCAAATCAAAGAAAATCCCAAAATCATCACACATATGATAATGGTCATATGTCACCTTTTTATTTTCTTCACCACTTTGCCCCTCTTTATCTTTTGATTCCTAAACCAGACTTGGTCAACTATGACCACCTCATCCAAGACCAATTGATGGTGAACAATGTTTGTGTTGACCATCCTCCCTGAAGTTGACTAGGTTGACCAGAAAATAGGTGACAAGATGGGACCCGAGAGTAAAACCTAGATCACGTCAATTTCAATTTTTTTGCAAATCGTCTCCAATTTGAACCCCACCACCACCATTCCATCACTTTAAATATATGTTGGAGATTCACCAAAAAGAAATCCAAAATTCAACAAAAAAGTTCATGCGGCCATAAGGCCGAACACCGGCAGGCATCCTTCCAGAAATGTGTTGCAGGCTATTACACGATGAGTCTTAGCCTAAACCACTTTCAAATTGTGATGATCACCTCCCTCTGCATCCCCTGCATCAAGCCCCGTCCTTCCCCTCTTCGTTTAAAGTGGAAAATGATGGAGAACAGCTCCATGCCGTGCACACTCGGCCACCTTTGGCCATTTCTTTTCTGGCCCTCCCCTCTCTCCAAAACCATGTCCAGGAGCATCTCTGGAGCACAAGGACTCTGCCAGTACCCAGCCCGAGCTCGCCAAGGCACGACATTGGCCAGAACAGCCGCGCCCAAAACCTGCCAGTACATGCCAGTGCACGCGGTGAGCGCGCTCTGGACGCGCCAGAGCGCCGCGCGATCGAGCGCCCTACTCCACCCCTGCAAAGACTACCTCTGCGTCGAGCACCGCCTCCCTCTCCTCTAGCCACTAGACATGCTCAAACACCTGCCGCCGCCTTGTCGCCGTCGTCCTCGTCGGAATCTTGCCGCAGTACTGCCGCACTCATCACACGCGCTCGAGCAATCCCATCATCTTTTCTCTGCGCCCGCTGCACCTTGAGCATCGCCAGGACGACGCCTACACATAGCCGTCCTCGCCTTGCCCCTTCGAAACCGTAGACGCCGCGCCATGGACGCCCCTTCACAGCACCCGCGGCACCACTTCTCCCGCTATAAATAGAGGAGCTCTGAGCTCCATTTCTTCACACCATCTGCTCCCCTCTCATCCCTGCCTCCTCTCCACCCATCAATTTGACACCACCTCGCCGAAGCAGCAGCAATTGGAAACTGAAGTCCGCCGGAGGCCGCAGATTATCGCCGCTGATTGACGCCTCCCCACGCCTCGCCACTACTACCAGGAGCCTCCTTGCCGTCGACAACGCCGCCTCGCCCTCACCAGAACCCCGTGGGAACCTCGGTAGGTCCTCCGACCCCCTACACCCGCCGCCAGAACCTCGCCCTCTCGCTGGAGAAGACGACGATCGTGCACCGCACGATCTCGTTCTAATCCAACGCCCCACAATCCTCCTTACCGTTTCGCTGTGAAACGCTCGCTGATAGGTGGAGCCACCATGTCAGGCGGCCCACGCGTGTGCGCCATGCTGCTGGGCCGGCCCAGCTCGTTTCGTCTGTGTAGCCCGTTTAGCTTTCCCGCCAAGCCCATTGATTCAAAAACTAAATTTCTGTTTAGTTGAAATGTCCTGCAGATGCTTTAGTAAAATTTGAATAGATTGAAATCTACAATTCCAAATCTAGCAAACTTTATACCGTTGGAAAGCCAATGAATTTATCTAACTAATGCCACTGGTCTCACCTCCAAATTCGTAGTAGATTTAATCTGCCGAAAATAACAGGACAGGGACTTTTGCAGATTCAAACTTTATTTAAAATTCAACCCTAATTGATTTTTAGTTGTTTCCAACTCTCATAGATCACAAATGATGTACTCTAATTAATTATGCAATAATATAGCCAAGTTATTTGCATGATCATGTACTGGATCAAAATAATGGCTATGTAGCCATTTCTAGTACATTTAAATCTTGGAATTCAAATTCTATAAATAGTATGAGAGCTACTCTCTCATTTAAATCTTGATCCTAAGTAATACAATAATAGGAAATGACCTTAGGCTAATAAACCTCTGATTGTTATTACTTAGAGATTTTAAACCATTTATATGCTAGTCTTAAATTGCATAAGGTGTAGCACCTTATTTAAATTATACTCCCTCATAATAGATATGAAATGTTGACCTTGGTCAACTTATATTTCATACCTTATTATTATTTGTGGAGATTAAATCTTGATAGGATTTAATGAGAGGAAATTATTTTCTCCAAAGACTTAAATAGCAAATCAAATAAATACTTATAATGAGAGGAAATTATTTTTCTCTTAAATGAGAACAAACCAAGTAATTCACCATGCCATGATTTATGTGATGTTAGAATTAGTTGTGTGAACCCTTTCATGTGTTTTAGTGTAGCATGCAAGTATTTGGTGGTGATTGTGTACCTCGTATTCGTATATAGACGCTAGTAACGAGGAATACTTGGAGGAGGGAAGATACTCTCAAGAGGAGGAGGAAAACTTTGACTCCTACCCCCACCAAGGCAAGCTAACCCTTGCTAACCACCATGATGCAAAGCTCTACATGAGCAAGGCACCATCACACTTTAATTTTATGTATTACCTATCCCACGTTTTACCTTGCAATTATTTTGCTTATTTACTTTCAAAGTACTTTTTGATTTATGATTCACTTGGTCTAGAGTAGAATAATATTGAAGCTTAGCTTAGAGCAAATCCAAGCTAGATAGCACCCCTCATTGAAATAGTGGCTAGTGCTAATCAAATAAAATTTGACTACTCTAGATGGGAACATGGTGAAGTGAAATGACTTTGAAAGATTGTGAACTTGAAGGTGATATGGTTGACTTGGTGAATTTAAATGAAAAACTAACGATTGGGTTTGAATGTGATACCTTTCCAATTATACAAGTACCCCCACAATACCTGATTATGGGTAGGGCTTAACTAGAAGCTTGTGTATTTTAGTATGGGTTCCCTCTAAACAAGCATCATAGGGGTTACGCCGAGGCTGCCTCTGTATATGAGAAATGATGTGAATATGAGGTGAATGTATGACCCAAGCCCTGTGCAGTTCCCGGGTTAACAGTTGGTTTTCACCGGGAGGCCAAGCTCATGGGGGGAGGTGCCTATACTAGCATATATAAGTGAAAGGTTAAGGTTGATGATCCGCGTACTGAGTTACGATGATTCGGGGTTATCCTCGACGGATGTAATCAAAAGTTGTGGCACAAGAGTACAACCTCTGCAGAGTGTTAAACCTATTCGAATAGCCGTGTCCATGGTTACGGACGATTGGAAAGGCCATACTGTTTCCTTATCAGAATTTTTGATCTTAAAAAGGAATGATGAGTTGAAAGGTGATTTTGAACTTGAATCACAAATGAATTGTGGGAATGACACTAATGTTCCCACTTGAGTTAGTCTAGCAAATGATGAGTCTTTACTAAATGTTTGATTAACTAAAACTTGGCTTTATGCAAATAAACCTAGAGCTTAGCACCCCGCACTACCACTCAATAGGTAATTACTTTAGTATTAGTTTGCGAGTACTTTAAAAGTACTCATGGCTTTGCCCTTGCTATTCAAATGCCAGACTTTGAAGAGGAGCAACAGTATCAGGATGACGGACAACAGGACGTCTACGATAACTAGGATCGTCTTCTAATGTCAACCGTTTCCCGTGGAATAGATAGTCCACTACTACTACGCTTCCGCTACTTATTTGTGATGTTGAACAATCTATTTGTGTAATATTGGATCATGTGATCCATTGTTGTAAGACAATTATGTGTTGTAATAAATGATGACTCTGTACTACTTACTATTATGTCTCGCAAAAACGATCTTCCTGGGATTGCGATGTATGATATAATAGGCATCTGGACTTAAAAATCCGGGTGTTGACAGGAGGATTGCTGCGGCACAAGCTCACATGCTTGGCTAACGCAAATAAACTGACTTTGGATGACATGATTTCCATTTCCAGTGATCATACTGCCGCCGATGACGACGCAGGCGGAGATCTAGCAGCCACATCAATTCCCCTACATTAGCAGAAGAAGAACCGTGACAACGGCAACAGCAGCGGCAGCAAGCGAAAAAATCCCCCTGATGACCAGAAGAGTGGCGGATCCGAGATGATCGCCATGGCTTTCCAACCCGGAGGTCAAGGAGGCGGAAGAGGACACGGCCGCGGAGGCGGAGCCGGTAGGGGCCAGCAGCGTGATGAAGTCACTGCTGCCGGAACCCGCAGCCCCCCAAACCTATGAAGAGTACAGAGACATGCCCTGCCTGGCCCACCTGGATCCGGCTACAGGGAAGTCCACTCACACCAACCGCAATTGCAAGTGTGTCAACGATCTCAAATCTGACCCGGAAGCAGGCTACAAGCGAGCCCGGAAGCACCACCCTCATGGCAAAGGAGGCAAGGGCAAGAACAAGGACAAGGAGGAAGACAGTTCTGAGGCAATGGACGAGGATGATGATTCGCCGGATCCCAAGGAGGGAGCCGCAGCTAAATCTAACCCCTTTGGCAAAAAGAGTGTAGGCGCGTACCACACCTTCCTCGGAACCCCAACAGTCCGTCACAGCAAATCAGCTCTCTGGATCCTGAACGCCACAGTTTCGGCTGTGCCGCAGTATGTCAGGTGGTCGGAAACTCCATGTACGTTTGACAGAAAGGATCACCCTACCGTCGTTCCGAAGGAGTGCTATGCATTGGTTGTAAGTCCCCGCATCGACGGCTATGACTTCTCCAAGTGCCTCATGGACGGCGGGGCCAACTTGAACATCATGTACCTGGAGACTCTGGAGCGGATGAACCTTACCAAGGAACAGCTCAAACACAGCACCACGGAATTCCATGGTGTGGTTCCGGGTAAAAAGGCAAACTCCTTAGGCAGTATCAGACTTCCCGTGGCCTTCGGCGATGTTGAAAATTTCCGCGAAGAAATGATCACGTTTGAGGTCGTGCCCTTCAAGAGCTCCTACCACGTCATCTTCGGCAGGCCCACCTGTTGCGGTCAAAAACCCACCGGCGAGCAACGACGGGCAACACAGGAGAGCCGGGAGCAACTTAGGGCTGCGGCTGGCCCTGGTCCCTCCGAGCGACGGCCCGCAAAGAACTCCGGCACGCACGTCCGATGCTGGTGCAAGGGCGTGCCACCTGACCTATACCTGGTCAGGAAGGTGATGGAGATGCCTCGCTTAGTTTCCTGCATGGCATACACGTAAACATTAAATACGAGCCTCGATCGGCTCTCAGATTGTCCTGTGAATCGGCTCAAAGAGCCGATCCACCCATGATTCGCACGAGGTGTACGAATATATGGTGGTCCTGCTTGATCAAGATAAAGCTAAAACGATCTACGACGATTTAGGGTTTTCACCGCATAATCGGAACGTCCTACTCGTGATTGGGCCTCGCGGCCGTGCACGGTGATCGTAAGCCGATCCTAGACAGGGCCTAAAAACCAACACGAGGTTGATCCCCGGAACATCCTGTCTAGGGCTAGCAAACTACACCCTACGCGCCGCTGGATCCTCCAACCCTTTGTAAGGCCTAACTATGTAGATATTAAACTAATCCTTGAAGAACAAGGAGCAACCATAACGGATCGGATCTACTAAATAATGATCAAGCGGGGTGCCGCCCCTACACCAAAGATAGGTGTAAGGGCGGCTAGATGTCTAAGGGTTGCACTACGACAGCATATGATACGAAGAACAATGCTAACCCTAACACATCTAAGATAACTACGTTGCTCGCCATCAAAAAGGCTTCAGTACGAGCAACGCATGAACAACGAATAAACTTGTACTGCCTAGATCGCAAGATGCGATCTAGGCAGCATGATGCTTACCCGGAAGAAACCCTCGAGACAAGGGAGTTGGCGATGCGCCTAGATTGATTTGTGGTGAACGTGATTGTTGTTTATTCCATAAACCCTAGATACATATTTATAGTCCGTAGACTTTCTAACGTGGGAATAATCCCCACCGTGCACGAGACAAACTCTAACTAACCGACACGTATCCTACTATATTACAGATACACGGGCAAACTAGCCCAAACTTTGCATAACAGGCCGATTCACGTATTTCTTCCATGTATATTCTTCAAGTCCATCTTGATCGCGGCCCACCTCTGACTCGGTCAAATTCTGATGATAACACATGCCCCCCTGGTTTTGGAATTGATAATTCCAAAATCACTCTGCTTTTTCTACGTCGGGTCATGCCGTGGCAGAGCAGAACCGTTGCAGTATCCTTCATCATGATGCCTTGTCTTCTCAACTTCTCTGCAAAATTTGATAGCTTTAGCACCACTTCCTCGGAAACTGCAATGGCATTAAATCTCCACTAGGCTCCTCCTTATTTAACTGTGCCGATTGATTAGCTCTCTTCATCCCCTTCCTCTGTTCTAGCTATCGGCACCGAAAAAACCCTCTTTCCCTGTAGCAATGTCTTCCTCTTCCTCCGTCTCCTCCGGCCTCTCCCTCCAGTCTTCCTCCTCGAGCGAGCCGGAGTGGAACTTCGATCATGTGCCAGACGGCCCACCCGAAGCACTTGTCGGGTCAGATGGCGATCTGTCTCTGACCGACGGGGAAGACGACCTCAATTTCCCCATCGAAGGGGAGCTGATGAGCGAAAGCGAAGATGACCTCCACCCCTGGGCGAAACCCACCTCCTCTGACGGGGAGGAGGAAGAAGAAGAAGTAGAGGAAGAAGAGGAAAAGGAGGAGGATGATTCCTCCTCCTCCACTGGGCATCCGCCGGCAAAGCGATTTCGCGCTTGGGCGGACAGCGAGGACGATGATGATGACGAGGAGGAAGAGGAAAAGGAGGAGTATGAATCCTCCTCCTCCGCCGGATATCCGCCAGCAAAGCGCTTCCGCACCTGGGCAGACAGCGAGGATGATGATGATGACGAGGAAGAAGAAGCTCCGGCCGAGGGCTGGGGTAGCAGCGACGAGGAACTCTCCGGAAGCAGCGCCGATGGCAGCGATGCCGACGACGAGGCCAGCGAGGACTAGTAGAGTAGGACTAATAGCCCCCGAGCAATCGGCTCTTTTTTTGTTTTCCCCTTCTTGAGCAATCGGCTCTTCTTTTGTAAAAATCCCTCTTATTATGAAGAAGAACTTCTCAGCTGATTCTGTCCTTTCACCAAATTTACCGATTGCTAAAATAAGTCAACAAATCACGAGCCGATGGCAGCGCACCGGTCCTTGGCATGGAAACACGAGCAGAGCCAACTCTATTGTTTATCCAAATGGTATTCTGTGGCCTGTCCGCAAGGGCAAAACCCAATCGCCAAAACGCCATTTGAACAGATCTATCCCACGGACATACGAACCTCAGATGTCAATTGCGCAGGTTCGCAACAGCAATGAATCCATGGGCAGCACCATCCAAAGCCCATGCTATGGTTGCCAGCCTGAAGGTGATCCTTAACTGCCCCTTACTGTCCGAACATAGCGCCTTGCCCTATCTTTTCGCAGCAACAGAGACGGTTCCGACTCTGTAAATGATGGCGGCTTCCTTTTCAGCAGCTCTAGTAGTCTTCTACTGCAACAACTCACCGCTTTCGAAGAAGGTTATGATGCAGGGTCAACCGTCGTCACTCCAATCGGCTTCTCAAAACAGAGCATCTACCAGGCCAGCTGCCCCCCGAGCCTCAATCAAGGCGAGAATATCGGTGAGGATGCACAGATCAGACAAAGGGCCTTGAACTCAGGCAACCACCGTGCAGAGGTCCTAGTCATGCCTACGAGCGTAGCCGGGAAAGTGGCCAACTTAGCTAGGCCGACGGTAGATGCACCAGAGCCGATCACCCTTCTTCCTTCGAAAGCCGATATTGTAGATGAAGTACCAACGGCTTAATGAGCAAAGGGCTGCCTTGTATGCCAAACTGATGCTTCTGACAGTACTGCTGAACTGGCACAAAGGGTTGGACGTCCTCGACGAGAAGGTTCAGGCACCAAAATCGGCTCATTGCAGCTGAGGAAGCTCTCATTGTTTACTCCCTCGAGGAAGCAGAAGGCCTTACAGCTGAACTGGACTTGGTGAAGATCCGCGTCTTGAACACACAGCAAGTAGATCCTGCGTAATTATACTAGAGTCGATGGCTGTGCATCGGCTTTGTTTCTTAGCTCTAAAGTCGATGTCCTTGCATCGGCTGTACACCATGAGAATTTTTTTTTACTGGCCGATTTTCTTTTTCTATCGGCCCCCAATATTTCACTGCACACATGTTCATCTGCACATGTTCATCTGCACATGTTCATCTGACTAAGTGCCCCCCGAGCCGAATTTGCCAGGTAACTGCGGATATCGGCTCTGTAGCTAGCCAAGGCACTGTACACTACAAGAAAAGTTGCCATGGCCGACGAAGTTGAAGTCGCGCCGTGGTTGCTGGTGTACCATGGCCGACGATTTTGGGTCCCTCCGTGGTGCATGTCAAAACTTTTTTTTTCTCGTTTTTGAGGCCACCTAGCCCGACGAAAGCGGCCAAAACGTCGCGTATGGTGGCCCGGGACGTGGTGCATCTCGAAATCTCGGGTTCGCCGGCCGAGTCAACGCAAATCCGCACCGCCGAGGGATGTAGGGCCCAGATGGCAGCCTCTCTGGCATTGTTTTTTCTTCTCGATCGCGCCATCTCGTTGAACGTTCTCCGATCGAGCCGTTTACGATGCAGGATCATGGGTCCCGCATGTCATCCTCTATGAACCAAAATTCTTTCTATTCTTGGATTTTTTTTTGACCCCCTGATTTCTGGCTACTTCCTTTTTCTTTTGATCCCTTGCCGCCTTGGAAACGTTGAGACCGCTGCTGCTAAATGGGACCCGCATGTCATCCTCTATGTGCAATCAACTTTCTTTTCTTGGAGTTTTTTTTGGCACCTCATATTTGGTCACTTGCCTTTTTTTCGATCCCCTGCCGCCTCTCAAACGGTGATACCGCTGCTGCTAAATGGGACCCGCATGTCATCCTCTATGTACTATAAAATTTTCTTTTCTTGGATTTTTTTTGGCACCTCATATTTGGTCACTTGCCTTTTTTTTTCGATCCCCTGCCGCCTCTCAAACGGTGATACCGCTGCTGCTAAATGGGACCCGCATGTCATCCTCTATGTACTATAAAACATTCTTTTCTTGGATTTTTTTTGGCACCTCATATTTGGTCACTTGCCTTTTTCTTTCGATCCCCTGCCGCCTCTCAAACGGTGATACCGCTGCTGCTAAATGGGACCCGCATGTCATCCTCTATGGACTATAAAACTTTCTTTTCTTGAATTATTTTTGGCTCCTGATATTTGGTCACTTGCCTTTTTCTTTCGATCCCCTGCCGCCTCTCAAACAGTGAGACCGCTGCAGCTAAATGGGACCCGCATGTCATCCTCTATGAGCAATCGACTTTCTTTTCTTGGAGTTTTTTTTGGCACCTCATATTTGGGCACTTGCCTTTTTCTTTCGATCTCATGCCACGTTTGAAACGTTGAGGAACCTGCTGGCTCATGGGACCCGCATGTCATCCTCTATGTGCTATAAAAGTTTCTTTTCTTGGATTATTTTTGGCTCCTCATATTTTTTCACTTGCCTTTTTCTTTCGATCTCATGCCACGTTTGAAACGTTGAGGAACCTGCAGGCTCATGGGACCCGCATGTCATCCTCTATGTACTATAAAAGTTCATTTTCTTGGTTTTTTTCACCCTCTGATTTTTGGCAATTTCTTTTTTCTTTTGAACCCCTGCCGCCTCTCAAACGGTGATACCGCTGCTGCTAAATGGGACCCGCATGTCATCCTCTATGTACTATAAAACTTTCTTTTCTTGAATTATTTTTGGCTCCTCATATTTGGTCACTTGCCTTTTTCTTTCGATCTCATGCCACGTTTGAAACGTTGAGGAACCTACTGGATCATGGGACCCGCATGTCATCCTCTATGTGCTATAAAAGTTTATTTTCTTTATTTTTTTCTCACCCTCTGATTTTTGGCTATTTCCTTTTTCTTTTGATCCCCTGCCGCCTTGGAAACGTTGGGTAAGCTGCTGACTCATGGGACCCGCATGTCATCCTCTATGTACAATCAACTTTCTTTTTCTTTTGATCTCAAGCCGCATTTGAAACGTTGAGACCGCTGCTGCTAAATGGGACCCGCATGTCATCCTCTACGTACAATAAAGTTTCTTTTCTTGGATTATCTTTGGCTCCTGATATTTTGTCACTTGCCTTTTCTTTCGATCTCATGCCGCCTTTGAAACGTTGAGTAAGCTGCTGGCTCATGGGTCCCGCATGTCATCCTCTACGAACAATAAAAGTTTCCTTTCTTGGAGTTATTTTTTACCCCTAATTTCTGGCTATTTGCCTTTTTTCTTTTGATCTCCTGCCCCCTCTGAAACGATGAGGACGCTGTTGGCAGGTCGGTCCCACATGTCATCCTCTATGAACAATAAAAGTTTCCTTTGATGGATTTATTTTGAACCCCTAATTAATTTCTGGATATTTCCCCTGCCGCCTTGGAATCGTTGAGGATGCTGCTGCCTCATGGGTCCCGCATGTCATTCTCTCAGAACGGTAAATGTTTATTTTCTTGGATTTTGTTGACCAAACGATTTTTGGCTTATTTTTTCTTTCGATCACGTGCAGCCTTTAAAATGTTGAGGACGCTGCTGGCTCACGGGTCCCACATGTCAACCTCTATGAACAATAAACGCTGAGGATGCTGCTGCCTCATGGGTCCCGCATGTCATCCTCTCAGAACGAAAATGTTTCTTTTCTTGGATATTTTACCAACAGATTTATGGTTTATTTTTTCTTTCCATCCCCTGCCGCCTTTAAAACGTTGACGACGCTGTTGGCTCATGGGTCCCCGATGTCAGCCTCCCCGTACAAGAAACATATGATATCTTGATTATTTTGCAGACAATAAACAATGTATTGCGCTCTGAGCTATTTCAAACGGATAATTAAATCTTTATTTTTACATAAACAAACTTATATGTTTAATCTCCTTGTTTTTTTGTCTTTGCGAAGCATAGGACTTTCCTGTTTTTTTAGAAAATTCGGAACTTTCCTGTTTTGGAGTGGGCTGAAATTGTACGAGTCAAAAGGCCAAGCAGGATAGTTCGAAGGCCCAGATGTCCAGATGCAGCCCAATTGAAATCTTTCTTCTTGGATTTTTTTCACCCCTGATTTCTGGCTACTTCATTTTTCTTTTGGTTCTGTGCCGCCTTGGAAACGTTGAGACCGCTGCTGCAAAATGGGACCCGCATGTCATCCTCTACGTACAATAAAATTTCTTTTCTTGGATTATTTTTGGCTCCTGATATTTGGTCACTTGCCTTTTTCTTTCGATCCCGTGCAGCCTCTCAAACGGTGATACCGCTGCTGCTAATTGGGACCCGCATGTCATCCTCTATGTACAATCAAGTTTCTTTTCTTGAATTATTTTTGGCTCCTGATATTTGGTCACTTGCCTTTTTCTTTCGATCTCATGCTACGTTTGAAACGTTGAGGAACCTGCTGGCTCATGGGACCCACATGTCATCCTCTATGTACTATAAAAGTTCATTTTCTTTCACCCTCTGATTTTTGGCTATTTCCTTTTTCTTTTGATCCCCTGCCGCCTTGGAAACGTTGAGTAAGCTGCTAGCTCATGGGACCCGCATGTCATCCTCTATGTCCATCAACTTTATTTTCTTGGATTTTTTTTGACCCCCTAATTTCTGGCTACTTTCTTTTTCTTTTGATCTCAAGCCGCATTTGAAACGTTGGGACCATTTCTTGCAAAATGGGACCCGCATGTCATCCTCTATGTAAATAAAGTTTCTTTTCTTGGATTATCTTGGGCTCCTGATATTTTGTCACTTGCCTTTTTCTTTCGATCTCATGCCGCCTTTGAAACGTTAAGTAAGCTGCTGGCTCATGGGTCCCGCATGTCATCCTCTACGAACAATAAAAGTTTCCTTTCTTGGAGTTATTTTGTTACCCCTAATTTCTGGCTATTTGCCTTTTTCTTTTGATCTCCTGCCCCCTTTGAAACGATGAGGACGCTGTTGGCAGGTCGGTCCCACATGTCATCCTCTATGAACAATAAAACTTTCCTTTGATGGATTTATTTTGAACCCCTAATTAATTTCTGGCTATTTCCTTTTTTTTCTTTGATCCCCTGCCGCCTTGCAAACATTGAGGATGCTGCTGCCTCATCGGTCCCGCATGTCATCCTCTCAGAACGATAAATTTTTTATTTTATTGGATTTTTTTACCAACTGATATTTGGTTTATTTTTATTTTCGATCCCCTGCCGCCTTTGAAACGTTGACGACGCTGCTGGCTCATGGGTCCCTGATGTCAGCCTCCCCGTACAAGAAACATGTGATATCTTGATTATTTTGCAGACAATAAACAGTGTATTTCGCTCTGAGCTATTGCAAACAGATAAATTAAATCTTTATTTTTACAACTTATATCTTGAATCTCCTTGTTTTTTGTTTTGGCGAAGCATAGGACTTTCCTGTTTTTTTTTTGAGAAAAATCCGAACTTTCATGTTCTGGAGTGGGCTGAAATTGTACGAGTCAAAAGGCCCAGAAGGATAGTTCGAAGGCCCAGATGTCCAGATGCAGCCCAATTGAAATCTTTCTTTTCTTGGATTTTTTTCACCCCCTGATTTCTGGCAACTTCATTTTTCTTTTCGTCCTGTGCCGCCTTGGAAACGTTGAGACCGCTGCTGCAAAATGGGACCCGCATGTCATCCTCTATGTACAATAAAGTTTCTTTTCTTGGATTATTTTTGGCTCCTGATATTTGGTCACTTGCCTTTTTCTTTCGATCTCATGCCACGTTTGAAACGTTGAGGAATCTGCTGACTCATGGGACCCGCATGTCATCCTCTATGTACAATCAATTTTCTTTTCTTGGAGTTTTTTTTACCCCCTAATTTCTGGCTATTTTCTTTTTCTTTTGATCTCAAGCCGCATTTGAAACGTTGGGACAGCATGTCATCCTCTATGTACAATAAAAGTTTCTTTTCTTGGATTATTTTTCACCCTCTGATTTTTGGTCACTTGCCTTTTTCTTTCGATCTCATGCCGCCCTTGAAAACGTTGAGGAACCTGCTGGCCCATGGGACCCGCATGTCATCCTCTATGTACTACAAAAGTTTCTTTTCTTGGATTTTTTTCACCCTCTGATCTTTGGCTATTTCCTTTTTCTTTTCATCCCCTGCCGCCTTGGAAACGTTAGTAAGCTGTGGATCGGTGGGACCCGCATGTCATCCTCTATGTACAATCAAGTCACTTTTCTTGGATTTTTTTTACCCCCTTATTTTTGTCACTTGCCTTTTTCTTTCGATCTCATGCAGCCTCTGAAACGTTGAGGAAGCTGCTGGCTCATGGGACCCACATGTCATCCTCGATACTATAAAAGTTTCTTTTCTTGGATTTTTTTCACCCTCTTATTTTTGGCTGTTTCCTTTTTCTTTTGATCCCCCGCCTTGGAAACGTTGATTAAGCTGCTGACACAAGGGGCCCGCATGTCATCCTCTATGTACAATCAACTTGCAAGATCTTGGGGCGGAAGAGCTTGTATAAGTGGGACCCATATGTCATCCTCTATGTACAATAAAAGTTTATTTTTCTTGGATTATTTTTTGCTCCTGGTATTTGGTCTCTTTCCTTTTTCTTTCGATCTCATGCCGCCTCTGAAACGTTGAGTAAGGTGCTGGGTCATGGGACCCGCATGCCATCCTCTATGTACAATCAACTTTCTTTTCTGGGAGTTTTTACCCCTAATTTCTGGCTACTCTTTTTCTTTTGATCTCAAGCCGCATTTGAAACGTTGACACCGCTTTGCAAAATGGGACCCGCATGTCATCTTTTATGTACAATAAAGTTTCTTTTCTTGGATTATTTTTGGCTCCTGATATTTGGTCACTTGTCTTTTTCTTTCGATCTCATGCCCCCTTTGAAACGTTGAGGAAGCTGCTAGCGCATGGGTCCCGCATGTCATCCTCGATACAATAAAAGTTTCTTTTCTTGGATTATTTTTTGCTCCTGATATTTGGTCACTTTCCTTTTTCTTTCTATCTCATGCCGCCACTGAAACGTTGAGTAAGGTGCTGGCTCATGGGACTGTACAATAAAGTTTCATTTCTTAGATTTTTTTTACCCACTGATTTTTGCTAACTTGCCTTTTTCTTTTCGATCATATGCCGCCTTTGAAATTGAGGTTGCCGCTGGCTCATGGGTCCCACATGTCAGCCTCTATGAACAATAAACCTTTCCTTTGTTGGATTTATTTTTTACCCCTAATTTCTGGCTATTTGCCTTTTTCTTTTGATCCCCTGCGGCCTTTGAAACGATGAGGACGCTGCTGGCAGGTCGGTCCCACATGTCATCCTCTATTAAGAATAAAAGTTTCCTTTTTGGATTTATTTTTGACCCCTAATTTCTGGCTATTTGCCTTTTTCTTCTGATCCCTGCCGACTTCGAAATGATGAGGATGCGGTGGCGGATCGGTCCCACATGTCAGCCTCTATGAACTATAAATGTTTCCTTTGTAGGATTTATTTTTTACCCCTATTTTCGGGCTACTTGCCTTTTTCTTTGAAACGTTGAGGACGCTACTGTCTCATGGGTCCCACATGGCATCCTCTCTGAACGATAAACCTTCATTTCTTGTTAACGACAGGTTTATCAGTATTATTTTCGCAGACTAATACAAGCTCTTTGGCTCCAAGATCTTGCAAGTTGATAGATTAAATCAAGGAATTATTAGGATATGTTTTAAATTTCAAATCCACTTTATGAATTTTTAAAAATACCGTTATCCATGTGGGTATGGAGCGATCAAGGATTTTCATATTGGGCATGAGCAGTTTCAAAAATTGGAACCCTATAATTCAAAATAAATAAAAACAACTTTTATGTAGAATCTCCGTGTATTTTTATTTGCCAATCATAGGATCTGTGTTTCATTAGAAAAGGGCCGAAATTGCATGAGCAGAAAGGCCCATTTGTAGTTATTGGGCTTCGACAGCCGGATCAAGTAGACCGATAACAATTACCATGTAGATGTTCCTTGGCAACCCAAAAGTGAAATATTGGGCCCAACAGGGGAAGGTTGAACAGTACTTTTTTCTATTGGGAAGGTGGTACATGGGGTTATCCTGACAAAAAAAAATGGAACATGGGTTACTGAAGGTTGCCCATTTGTGCCTAATATGTTTGTCAGCAGGAGCTTTACCTTCCGCCGCCGCCGCTCCGCTTCCGCCGCCGCCGCCATGCCTCGTCGCGGGTCGAGCTACCGGTACGGCGGCGTCTCGAGCTCGGGGTACCGCAGCGTCCGCGCGCGCCCCAAATTAAGGTACTTCCTCCTCGGGACGGCACCTACGATAGGCTCGGCTGGCCTTGGGGCATTTACCCCTAGCCTCTTCCATGCTCAAGTTTTTGAAATGTTTCTGGCTCTGTTCAACACTGGATCAAATTTGTCAACATGACCATTCTTATGGAGTAGCAACGAGTTGAATCTCTCAAAACTCTTTAAGTTCTGCAATATAACGACTAATTGGTACTACCTTATACAAAATGATTACATATCCTTATTTTGGAAGCAAGCAATCACACACTTATAGTTTGCTAGTCAGCTGCACGTAACGTTAAAAATCGGCAATTATAATGAATAAACCTGTAATTTTCACTTAAAATGCATTAAGGAGCATCAAATTTGACAAATCAAACCATGTCGTACTGAAAATTGACATGTCTTTCTCATGCAGAAATGTAAAATTATCCATGCATGTGCGTTTATACAGGTTAAGTTTTGCACGTATTATTTTTTGTAACTTTTCTGACTACCTTCAAAGCTCCAATCCTTCTTCATCATCTTTGTTGTACCGCACTGATGCAAGTGAATGCGAGCTGCTCGCCAGACGCGACTTCGTGTCCGATATGTGTACTATGCCTTCTCCATCTAGTGCTAGTTACGCCTCTGTGCTAATTAATTCAGCACAAACCTCTGTCATTGCAGCTGTGACTCACCTCGACCATTGGAGCCCAATCACAAGAGCGAGCTCAGTCTCAACCAGAGAGGCATGTGTCTCATGGTTAGCTATCTACAACTTGTTGTCTTACTAAAACCGTGCCTATCATAGAGATCACCTCGCTGGTGTAGCAATGGCTGCAAGTAGGTGCTAGCATGAGCGAAGGGGATAAGGAAGAAAAGATTAAAAAAATGGGTTGGGGCCAACAAGCAGGAAAGCTATCCACTAGCTTTATGGATGTTTCTGGAATTGGGTAGAAAATAGTAGATGACACTGTAGCAGCGAATCCCAGAGACCAAGGCCGTTGGATGATGTCTAATGAACGGCAGAACAAAATCGGCGAAATTAGCTTGAATTTTGATAATAAATCTTGGGCATTTTCCCTCGAACATGATTTATCAACTTTGGGTAGTCTCTGGACTAGTCTCCCTCGTCCACCAATTATTATCATACTACTGCAGAAAGTTGAGGGCAATCCCTAGTCCCGAGCTCTTCGCCCACTTCCCCTGGCCTCATCCCAGAGATCTGTTGACTGCCAAAACCCACCGGCGGGCAGCGGCCTGTCAACACTAGTAGAGCCGGGAAGAGCCTAGAGCTGCGGCTGGGTGAGACCCCTCCGAGCGACGGCCCGCAATGCTCTTCTGGTCACACGCGGCGATGCAAAGTGCAAGGGCGTGCCACCTGACCTATACCCGGTCAGGAAGGTGATGGGGATGCCTCGCTTAGTTCCTGCATGGCATACACGTAAATATTAAATACGAGCCTCGATCGGCTCTCAGGTTATCCTGTGAATCGGCTCAAAGAGCCGATTCACCCATGATTCGTACAGGGTGCACGAATACTTGGTGATCCTGCTTGATCAAGATAAAGCTAATGAGATCTACGACGATTTAGGGTTTTCACCGCATAATCGGATCATCCTACTCCAGGTTGGGCCTCGCGGCCACGCACGGTGCTCGTAAGCCGATCCTAAACAAGGCCAAAAAACCAACATGACGTTGATCCTCGGAACATCCTGTTTAGGACTTGCGAACGCCACCCTACGTGCCGCTGGATCCTCCCCCCCTTTGTAAGGCCTAACTATTGCAGATATTAAACTAATCCTCGCAGAGCAAGGAGCAATCGTAACGGATCAGATCTACTAAATAATGAACAAGCAGGGTGCCGCCCCCACACCTGAGATAGGTGTGAGGGCGGCTAGACATGCAAGGGTTGCACTACGTAAGCATGTTATACGAAGAACAATGCTAACCCTAACATATCTATGATAACTACGTTGCGCGCCATCAAAGACGCTTCAGTACGCGCAACGCATGAACAACTTGGGGCTTGTGCTGCCTAGATCGCAAGATGCGATCTAGGCAGCATGTCGCTTACCTGATTGAAACCCTCGAGACGAAGGAGTTGGCGATGCGCCGAGATTGGTTTGTTTGGGGTGAACGTTGTGTTGTTGTTTATTCCATAAACCCTAGATACATATTTATAGTCCAGCGGACTTTCTAATTCAGACGTGCACCTAACCGTGCACGGGTAAAACTCTAACTTTTAACCTATAAGATGCGATCTACTATATTACAGATACATGGGCTACTCAGCCCAACTTCGTGTATAAGGCCAATTCTTGTTCTTCCTTCCATGTATATCTTCAAGTCTATCTCAATCGTGGCCCACCTCTGACTCGGTCAAATTCTGGTGATAACACATGCCCCCCTGGTTTTGGAATTTGGTAATTCCAAAATCACTTTGTTTTCCTTCGTCGGGTCATGTCGTGGCAGAACCGTTGCAGTATCCTTCATCATGATGTCCTGCCTTCTCAACTTCTCCGCGTGATCTGGCAGTTTTTCTTTAGGCACCACTTCCTCGGAAACTGCTGTGGCATTGAATTTCCACTATATCTCCTTTTATTTAACCGCTACGAACAGTTCTCCTCTGCATCTCCTTCGCACTAGCACCCCAAAAGCCCTCCTGCCACCATGTCTTCTTCCTCCTCTGCTCCATCGGATCCTTCCAGCCAGTCCTCCACATCCCGTGAGCCGACGCCGGAGTACAAACCGGCAGAAGTCCATGCGGCGAACATCCGCCGCGCCATTGCGGCCGGGGAGGAGTCAGACCACGATTTCTCCATCTGGTCCGAAGACGACCAATCCTCGACGGACGGGGAGAGCGACCTCCGCTTCCTCGCCATTGGGGAAACGGAGGAGGAGAGCGACGACGACAGCTTCTCCTGCGACTTCACCTCTCCCGGGGAGGAGGAGGAGCAGGAAGAGGAGGAGGATGACACCTCCTCCGACGAGCCGCCGGCCAAGCGGTTCTGCCCCTGGCCGGGCAACCTCAGCGATTTCGACAGCGACGATGACGCTGACGAAGAAGATGAAGACAATGAGGGCCCGATCGGCGGCCACTGGAGCGACGACGAGCCCGCCGGAAGCAGCGCCGACAGCGGCGACGACGGTGACGACGAGGGCAGTGATGGCCCGTAGATAGGACCTCTAGAATAGGGCCAGTAGTAGTAGATGGGGCCATGCATCCCCTAGTATTTCCTTTTGAGAGCAATCAGCTCTTTATGTAAGAAATCTCGCCTATCAATGAAGAACTTTTCCCCAAATTGATTTTGCCGATTTCTTCTGAGTTTAATTTAGCCGATTCCCTCTCCTACTGACCTTGCCGATTCGTCCCCTTTGCCAATGCGAATTGAGCCGATAGCACCGCATCGGTTCTTTGAAATCCACCTTTCCCTTCTTCAACTGATGATTTTCTAAATCTGGTGGAAAGTGCAGGATCTTCAGGGAAACCTTTGAACTTTTCCAACCAAATACAATAATCCTCTTCAGTACTCATCATTATGAAGAAGGTTGCAATGAAGGAGCAGCCGATGGTATCCCCATCGGCTCTTTAAACAGAGTAAAACAGAGCATCCACCAGGCCTGCTGCCCCCCGAGCCTTACTCGAGCCTGCTGCCCCCCGAGCCTTACTTGAGGCGAGAATGTCAGAGAGAATGCGCCAAAGCCGATCCTCTTTCTTCCTCAGATAGCCGATAATCTTCCGTTTCAGCTGAACTAGCCCCAGAGATTGGAAATCCTCGACAAAAAGGTTCAGAAACCCGGATCGGCTCGAAGCAGCTGAAGAAATTTCCATTGTTTTATTCCCTCGGAGCAACAGAAGGTACCACCGCTGGCCTGGATTTGGTGGAGACTCGATAATCATCGCATAATTCCACTAGAGTCGATGGCTGCGCATCGGCTGTTTCTCAATTCTAAAGTCGATGCCCTTGCATCGGCTGTAAAAAAAATTTTTTACTGGCCGATTTCCTCCTATCGGCCCCCAGTATTTCATTGCACACATGTACCCCTGCATCTGTTCCCGTGTTTAGGTGCCCCCCGAGCCGAATCTGTTAAAGAATGGCAGATATCGGCTCTGTAATTCGCACGTCGGCTCCTGACAGAATCGAGGGTGAACACAAGCAGAACATGTGGTAAGGATAATTTTGGCCGATTGCTGGGATCGGCCTCCATAATGATTGGAGCGCTGACTGAAGGTTCTGTAACATCCCTTCGTAGACCTTTGGGGCCGATCACAAGGATCAACCTCGCCAAGTTGCGCATCGCTTCGCTTCAACTACACGGTCAGGCCAGTGGATAAGACCAGCTTAACCCTTCCCTTTGTCACATCGATACGCTCGCAGTCGTCCAAGTTGATGCCTGAGAGGGGCTCTTGACCTGCTGCTTCCCATGCGTTCATGCCAGCCGTAGAAATTTCGGCTGAGTCATCGGCCTGGACGACCTCTACTTCATCTCCATCCCACTGTATTATGCATTGGTGCATCGTGGAGGGAATACAGCAGTTGGCGTGGATCCAATCTCTTCCCAGTAGCACAGCATAACTGCTCGTGCTATCGACGATGAAGAACGTTGTAGGGATAGTTTTCCTTCCTACGGTCAGATCCACGTTCAGAACTCCTTGTGCCTCAGACGCTTGGCCGTTGAAATCGCTCAATGTCACATTGGTCTTGATTAGATCCGAGCTAGAGCGTCCCAGCCGACGTAGCATAGAGTACGGCATGATGTTAACTGCCGCTCCGGTGTCCACCAGCATCTTATTCACAGGCCTCCCATCGATATATCCTCGCAAGTATAGGGCCTTCAGATGCCTGTAGCTCTTATCTCGTGGCTTCTCAAAGATAACCGGCCGTGGGCCGCAGTCAAGTTGTGCCACAGATGTCTCATCTAACCCTGGAGCACTGAACTCTGAAGGGAGGATGAACACCATGTTCGTGCCAGCCGATGTTTCATCATCGGCTCTCCTTTGTTTGGGGCGCCACTCCATTTTCCGTGGACGGCCCTCTTCATCCAGGGCTCGCTGAACCTTTGCAGCCAGATCAGGCCGTGCCTTTCTCAGCGTATGCAGGTATAACCTTTCGGCTTCCTCCAGGCCGCGCAACCGCTGAACCCTGCGTTTCTGTGAACGGCTGAGTCCGTCAGGGCACCACCTTGGACGGTGGTACCTGTCTTCTTCTTCTTCTAGTCCCTCGTCTTCGGAATCCTCAAGATCTGCCCAACGAAGTGACTCAGCGCGTTTGCTTGGTGGTGGGAGAGGCCCTAAGCGCTCAAACACAGACACGTTGGCTGCCTCCTTCTTCTTCTTGTTGCATTCTGGGCAATTGCCGATTGTGGGCAATCGGCTCATTCCTGAATCCCAGCAGTGTCTGAAGAAAGGGCAGTCCCAGTGTCTGGCATTGTCATCTTGCTCCCTTGATTTTTCCGTGGCACGGCGCTCGTGCTCCTCCTCATCGTGATCCTGCCGACGGTGTCTTCTGGCTTCTCTAGCCAGACGGTCTCCTTCATCATCATAGTTGGACCGTCGGCGTCGATCATACTGACTCACATATTTGTTGAGGAGGTGATCAGAGAGAGGTCGTTGATATCTTATATTCTTCACTTCTCCCTCCGTGACGTAGCGCTTGCCACCATGATGGAGCCGATCGCGTGGAGCGGCCTCCTCTGTATCCTTGCTATGAGAGCAGCTGCCCTCATCTCCATCTTTGCCAGCGTGGTTCCCAGGTCCTACCATGTTGATGCTGAACGTGGGACCTGGCTGGCAACCCTCAGGGTAGATGACTTCTACCATGTTAACGGCGGGGAAGGGCTGGGTGTCTACCTTCATGGCGTACTGGTTGAAAATTAAACGCCCCTTCTCTATCGCCGCTTGGATGTGCTGACGCCACACCCTGCAGTCGTTGGTGGCATGGGAGAGCGAGTTGTGGAATTTGCAGTACGGCTTTCCGTTTAGCTCTTGCGCCGTGGGGAACTTGAGACCTTCAGGAATCGTCAACTGTTTCTCCTTGAGCAGGAGGTCGAAGATTTGTTCAGTCTTGGTCACGTCAAAATCAAATCCCCTGGGCGGCCCTGGTGGCTTTACCCATTTGCAGGACACAGGGGTTCCTCCCCGAGTCCATTCAGCCACTGCTACTTCTTGGTCTCCCGCAGGCACTTCACCTTCCTCTGTATCGACCATGACTACTGCACGCTTGAACTTGTCTTGGTACAGGTCTGGGTGGCGCTGTTCATATGCTGATAGTTTCTGAACCATGTGCGCCAGCGAGGGATAATCTGCTTGGGAGGCCATGTCCTTGAGCTGTGTTGCAAGGCCAGCTACTGCCAACTCGACTGCTTCCTTTTCAGTTATACGAACCGAATAACATCGGTTCCTAAGATTCCTGAAGCGCTGGATGTATTCTGTCACCGTTTCTCCGCGCTTCTGACGTAGTTGTGCTAGATCGGCAATGCTAGACTCGGAAGCTTCTGAATGGTATTGCGTATGGAATTGTTCTTCCAATTGCTTCCAAGACTGGATGGAGTTTGCTGGCAAAGAGGTGTACCATCCAAAAGCCGATCCCGTGAGGGACTGTGAAAAGAGCCTCACGCGTAGCTGATCCGACACTGAAGCCGGTCCTAGTTGCGCCAAATATCGGCCGACGTGCTCGATGGAGCTGGAGCCATCTGATCCACTGAATTTGGAGAAGTCAGGGAGCCGATATTTAGGTGGCAGCGGGATCATCTCGTACTCGTCAGGGTACGGCTTGGAATAGCCGATTGCCCTTCTTTTCGGCACCATGCCGAACTGGTCTCTCAGTATGGTACTGATCTGATCCGCTGTGCTGGCTGCAGGAGATGCACTCTGAAGATTCGCCGGGGTGGCGTACTTAGCCAGCCATGTTTGCTTTTCCAGCTCTGAGCCAACTGCAGGAGCTGGGCTCGGGAGTTTCGTCGGGGTGGCGTACTTAGTTAGCCACGTCTGCTTCTCAAGCTCTGAGTCCCTGACGTTGTGGCCTGGTTTGAGAGTGGCCAGTTGCCACAATCTGGCACATACGTGCACGCGTATCCTTGAGGGATCTCCTTAGGCGCCTCAGCCAAGAACTGGCAGTCACTAGGGTCACCACCGATCTTGTAGACGACGAATGCCGGTGTAGTCGGCACTTCAGCTGGTGCTGCCAACGCATATGGCAGCGGTGGACGGGACTGGAGTGGCAACTCTCCTTGATGCGTCCCGAGAGCTGGTCCTGACGGCGAGTACTGGTGGCTCATGATCTCCTGGATCACGCGCAGAGCGAGACGCTCCAACACGTTGACCAAGTTTTCAGAGTGGCGGTGTAGCGAGTGAGCCACCAAGTAGTTGATCTCCTGCCGTAGGCCCCTGGTGCGTTCCTCCGACGGGGCAGAGAGATCTATCCCATCGAGTGCACCTTGTGGTGAGAATCCCTTCCATCTGATGCCATGGGTACGGGTTCTCTGAAAAGAGCCGATGAGGTCGGCTTCGAGGGTGACCTTGATCTCGTCATATTTCTTCTTGAGCTCGGCAGGCAGCTCCTCGTAGGTGACTGGCGTGCCGTCCGCCGCCATCTCAGATGTAGATGGCGATGTGGTTGATGTAGACGATTGTCCCACCGGGCGTGCCAGAATGTGTTGACTGCCAAAACCCACCGGCGGGCAGCGGCCTGTCAACACTAGTAGAGCCGGGAAGAGCCTAGAGCTGCGGCTGGCTGAGACCCCTCCGAGCGACGGCCCGCAATGCTCTTCTGGTCACACGCGGCGATGCGAAGTGCAAGGGCGTGCCACCTGACCTATACCTGGTCAGGAAGGTGATGGGGATGCCTCGCTTAGTTCCTGCATGGCATACACGTAAACATTAAATACGAGCCTCGATCGGCTCTCAGGTTATCCTGTGAATCGGCTCAAAGAGCCGATTCACCCATGATTCGTACAGGGTGCACGAATACTTGGTGATCCTGCTTGATCAAGATAAAGCTAATGAGATCTACGACGATTTAGGGTTTTCACCGCATAATCGGATCATCCTACTCCAGGTTGGGCCTCGCGGCCACGCACGGTGCTCGTAAGCCGATCCTAAACAAGGCCAAAAAACCAACATGACGTTGATCCTCGGAACATCCTGTTTAGGACTTGCGAACGCCACCCTACGTGCCGCTGGATCCTCCCCCCCTTTGTAAGGCCTAACTATTGCAGATATTAAACTAATCCTCGCAGAGCAAGGAGCAATCGTAACGGATCAGATCTACTAAATAATGAACAAGCAGGGTGCCGCCCCCACACCTGAGATAGGTGTGAGGGCGGCTAGACATGCAAGGGTTGCACTACGTAAGCATGTTATACGAAGAACAATGCTAACCCTAACATATCTATGATAACTACGTTGCGCGCCATCAAAGACGCTTCAGTACGCGCAACGCATGAACAACTTGGGGCTTGTGCTGCCTAGATCGCAAGATGCGATCTAGGCAGCATGTCGCTTACCTGATTGAAACCCTCGAGACGAAGGAGTTGGCGATGCGCCGAGATTGGTTTGTTTGGGGTGAACGTTGTGTTGTTGTTTATTCCATAAACCCTAGATACATATTTATAGTCCAGCGGACTTTCTAATTCAGACGTGCACCTAACCGTGCACGGGTAAAACTCTAACTTTTAACCTATAAGATGCGATCTACTATATTACAGATACATGGGCTACTCAGCCCAACTTCGTGTATAAGGCCAATTCTTGTTCTTCCTTCCATGTATATCTTCAAGTCTATCTCAATCGTGGCCCACCTCTGACTCGGTCAAATTCTGGTGATAACAAGATCTCACACCAACCACCTCACCGTCGACTAGCCGCCAGTCTACAGCCCTCCGAAGAATCCCCAATGGCGGCGAAGCCCCTACTAGAGCGCTCCTCACGCGAGCGCATCATCGAGTCTGGCCCACATGTCTTCCGTGCCTGCCGTGTGTCGGCAAGCACGACCGACTTCTCCGTCGGCGAGCCGCCGGCCGTGGGCGAGGGCGAGGGCGAGGCGTCCCCGTACACTATGACAGTGCACATCTTCTTCTCGAGGACGTACGAGCTCAGGAGGATGGCCGGCCCCCTCCCTGCCCCACTGGATGAGGACGATATCACCACTACACCCTGCGAAGAGGTGGTGCTGGATCTTGGCTTGCCTCCGAGGGAGCTGCGTAGTGGGGGCAATGTCGTGCGAACTATGCGCGAGATTCTTGCCCGTGTATGGCTGCTCAAGAACCTGAACCTCACGGAGGAGGAGTTGGACATCATCATGCCTTACGATGTTATGCACCTGATGTGGCAGCAGGCGTGTCGTCGGCTCTGTGGCCTCCACTTCGACCTCACCCTTAGGGTGGACCACCGGCTCATCGTCAACTTGCCGGCGCTGCAGGACAGTTGGGTCCTAGTTGCGCCGGAGGACGGCCACTGCAGCATATGCATGCTGGGGCTGTCGCAGCGCACAACGGTGCGTCTCCGGGGATGCAAACACCCGTTCCATAGGAAGTGCATCTTCTCCTGGTTTGTAACGAACGCCAGCTGCCCTATCTGCCGCGATAAAGTGCTGACCCATCTTATTTTCGATTTGTAGCATAGTATGAATAAAACCCCTGTATGATAGGGATGCCATGCCAACTTGAATCCTATGTCAAGAGAAATTCTATTTGATTGTGGTTATAAGATATTCTGCATTAGTTTGATCAAGTATTATCATTCTATTTTCCTATGGGATATGACCCAATGAATCAAACAGCATGGGATTACTTCCACACAATTAAGTTTGACCAACTTTTAGTAGGACAACAAACATAAATAATTAGTCATCATGGGATTACAATCCAACAGATAATTGTCTTCAGGACTCATACATTTTCCAAATAGAAAAATCAAAACAAATCATGGTTCTTCATCTCACGACATGATACGAGACAAGAGTCTAATCATCATCATCATCATCATCATCATCATCACCTCCGTCTTCATTCTGATATTCGTGCATGGTCTCATCCTGCTCGTCGTGTCCATTCTCCTCCTGAGATTCACCAGGTAGCTTCAGTTTATCCATCTCTTTGTCGACTATGCTAACCTCAACAATTGAAATCTACTTCTCCATCATGTGCAGGGATACCTGTATCCAACGAGGTTTCATCAATGTCAGCAACTTTAGTTTGCATACAACCAGCGAAATCATCTTCTTTGGGCACCAATTATTGGATCCGCATTCTCATCCAAATCATATATGTTCCTTGCCACAAACTTTTGCACATACTGCCATCCTTTTCTAGATCTGTCTTCCAAGAAAAGTACCTTGGCCGCTTGAGGTACCAAAATATAAGGATCATCCTTGTACCACTGAGCAGTAGTATTAACTGATATGAAATACCCATCATTTCTGGCACCTTTGCCCTTGTTTGGATCTTGGTTGTACCAATAACACTTAAATAGAACCACAGATCGGACAGTAACCTTATCACTATAGAACAACTGAATAACCTCTTCTATGTGACCATAATGGTCAAATGACTTTGATCTCTTCTTTCTGGTTGTCAAGTGATCTCCACTGGTTGTGATGCCACTATTTCGTGTCTTCAAATGTTGTTCACGCTCATAGGAGCTGTAATGGACACCATTGGCATTGCAAGCTGCAGCTACCAACACCCTCTTATCTGGACCACGTGATAGGACAAGGAGATCGGCACTAACAGCGCCTGGATTCTCCGCATGGAGTTTCGAGATCTACGATTACAAAATAGACAAGAGGTCATCTCATGTGAAAACACATAGACAAGTCGAGTGCAATTGAACATCTTACATATTTCTCAAACCAGTCCTGAAACCCACTCCCACGTGCCGATAGCTTTCCATTCGTTTCCATGTACAACCTGCAAAACATAGCCAAGTCAGCTGAATATATTTCATTTTGATACAAGTTCATAGTATATGCGAGGAACTGAGTATTTCGTGTGCATAGTACTCACTTAACATATTCATCAGCCTCTGTAGCATTATTCAGCACATACCAAGACAGCTGTTCAAATTCAGACTGCTCTAATGTTTTTTCGGTCCTCTTTCCTATTAGCTCAACACCATGATTAAAAACAGATCCTCCAACTTCCAAAATTCTGCGACCCCGGTTGAATCTGGTCTCAATATTAGGAATATATCTTGAGGCAAATGTATATGCTTCAGCAGCAATATACGCCACTGCAATGCAAGCCTCCGGTCTAGCTTTGTTCCTAATCGTATTCTTGAAAGTGCACAATCGACGTTCTATAGGGTACATCCATCCATACTGTCTGGGACCTCTTAAAAGTGCCTCATCGGGTAGATGAACAGCCAAATGCACCATCACATCAAAGAAGGTGGAGGATATATCAGCTCCGGCTTGCACGGGATTCTTTGCTATGTCCACCTTAAGACGTTCTACAACAGCTCTGCTTAGAGTTTTACTACATATTTCCCTAAAGAACCTTCCCAACTCTGCAATCACGTTGTACATATTTGGCTTCACTAAATCTTTAATGCCAATAGCTAAAAGCCTTTGCAGCAGGATATGACAATCGTGAGTTTTCAACCCTTGGAGCTTGTTTCCTTCAACATTGAGACAATTTGCAATGTTGGAAGCAAATCCGAACGGGAACATCACACCTCGGAGGTACTCACAAAATAATCTCCTTTTAGGCATCGGCAATGTGAATTCCGCGCCTCGAAATTTATAATGTTTTTCCTTGCCTTTGTTCACTTTGTCATTACAATCCAGTTGCAAGTGCCTGTTAACATTCAATGTTGCACAATCAATCCTAGCATTTGAGCTATCTTTTGTCTTGGATGGAATGTTGAGTAATGTGTCGACAATGCTTTCACATATATTCTTCTCCATGTGCATGATATCAATATTATGCCGAAGCTTCTTACCAGCCCAATACGGCAAGTTCCAAAGAGTGGTCCTGCGCTTATAAAATATTCTCGGTCTATCATTTTCCATTTCCTTCCTCTTGGTACATGCTGCTATTTCACCTCCCATCTTCCTTTTGGTAGCTGCTAGACTCAGTTCATCTCCTCTCTTCTTCCTTTTTCTATCTGCTACTACTGCTGCTGCATCTTCTGTATCCTTCTCTGCTGTACCTGCTGTGGCGGCTGGTGGTTTTCCAGGTTTAACATTTCTGACCGCTTCTAGGTGCGCCTCCAACTCGTGACTCTTAAAGTGCTGCGGTTTAGTCTTTTTACAGGCCTGATCACCAATAAATTGCAAATTTTTTCTATTTTTTCGGAAACTGTGATCTAATGGAAGGAAACGGCGATGGCCCATATAGCATATCTTGTTTATTATCCTCACTGCCAGCTGATCAGTATCACAGTGAACACATGCATTATAACCTGATGTTACTCTGCCTGACATAGTGCCCAAAGCTGGATAATCATGGGTGCAATACAGTACAGCAGCACGTAATAGAAAATTTTGTTCTTTAGGTTGACACACATCCCGTGTAGGGACACCCTCCCATAATGTTTGCAAGTCTCTAATAAGAGGCTGCATGAACACATCAAAATCCTTCCCAGGAGATTTGGGACCTGGGATGAGTAAGGCCATCATACAGTTCGACTGATCGGTGCATGTCCAGGGAGCCTGGTTGTAAGGTGTAACTAGTACTGGCCACATGCTATACGAGTTGCTCATGTTGCCAAATGGGTTGAATCCATCTGTAGCAAGGCCAAGTCTCAGGTTCCTTGGATCTGCAGCAAAATCTGGATGATCCAGGTCGAATTGCTTCCATTCATCGCCATCGGCCAGGATGCCTCAAAAAATCAGGGTCGGGCGTGAGAATCTCTTTGTGCCATCTTGTTTCCCGAGATGTTTGTTCTGAAGCAAACAACCTCTGCAATCTTTGTACAAGTGGAAAGTATCTCAGAACCTTCCAAGGAATCTTTTTCTTACCACCAGCTCCATCATGTTTCCATCTTGATTCCTTACATACTGGACATTCATCGAGGTCATTATATAATATACTCCATCCAAGACAGTGCACAGTTATTTTTGCAAAAATCAATCTTCTCATATCCAAGTCCCAGTACCTTGATGTACTGCTTCACCTCATAAAAGGATTTTGGCAGTCCAGCCCCAGGGAGTGCATCGCTGTATGTCTTCGCAACTGCATTGAACGCTTTATTGGTAATCCCCTGGTATGACTTGTCATGAAGTAATTTCACAATTAATTCGAATCTTGACACAACAGAACCAGGGGCCACTAAGCGCTTAGCATCTGTTATCACCAGGTTTTGGACAAATCCAGAGGTGGGCCGTAAGAGAGATGGGCTTGGAAGACTACATGTGGAAGATTTCTGAAGCGGCCTTGCACGGAGAATTTGGGCTAGTTTGCCCGTGTATCTTTAATTATAGTAGATTATATCTTAGATCAAGATTTAGAGTTTGTATCGCACATGGTGGGATATTCCCATGTTAGAAAGTCCCCTGGACTATAAATATGTATCTAGGGTTTATGGAATAAACAACAACTCACGTTCAACCCAAAACAAACCAATCTCGGCGCATCGCCAACTCCTTCGTCTCGAGGGTTTCTATCAGGTAAGCGACATGCTGCCTAGATCGCATCTTGCGATCTAGGCAGCACAAGTCCCACGTTGTTCATGCGTTGCTCGTACTGAAGCGTCTTTGATGGCGAGCAACGTAGTTATCATAGATGTGTTAGGGTTAGCATAGTTCTTCGTATAACATGCTTACGTAGTGCAACCCGTGCATATCTAGCCGCCCTCACATCTATCTCAGGTGTGGGGGCGGCACCCCGCTTGATCATTATTTAGTAGATCTGATCCGTTACGATTGCTCCTTGTTATGCAAGGATTAGTTTAATATCTGCAATAGTTAGGCCTTACAAAGGGGGGGAGGATCCAGCGGCACGTAGGGTGGCGTTCGCAAGTCCTAAACAGGATGTTCCGAGGATCAACATTCATGTTGGTTTTTAGGCCTTGTTTAGGATCGGCCTACGATCACCGTGCGTGGCCGCGAGGCCCAACCTGGAGTAGGATGATCCGATTATGCGGTGAAAACCCTAAATCGTCGTAGATCTCATTAGCTTTATCTTGATCAAGCAGGATCACCATATATTCGTGCACCCCGTACGAATCATGGGTGGATCGGCTCTTTGAGCCGATTCACAGGATAACCTGAGAGCCGATCGAGGCTCGTATTTAATGTTTACGTGTATGCCATGCAGGAAACTAAGCGAGGCATCCCCATCACCTTCCTGACCAGGTATAGGTCAGGTGGCACGCCCTTGCACTTCGCATCGCCGCGTGTGACCAGAAGAGCATTGCGGGCCGTCGCTCGGAGGGGTCTCAGCCAGCCGCAGCTCTAGGCTCTTCCCGGCTCTACTAGTGTTGACAGTCGCTGCCCGCCGGTGGGTTTTGGCAGTCAACACATTCTGGCACGCCCGGTGGGACAATCGTCTACATCAACCACATCGCCATCTACATCTGAGATGGCAGACGGCACGCCAGTCACCTACGAGGAGCTACCTGACGAGCTCAAGAAGAGATATGACGAGATCAAGGTCACCCTCGAAGCCGACCTCATCGGCTCTTTTCAGAGAACCCGTTCCCATGGCATCAGATGGAAGGGATTCTCACCGCAAGGTGCACTCGATGGGATAGATCTCTCTGCCCCGTCGAAGGAACGCACCAGGGGCCTGCGGCAGGAGATCAACTACTTGGTGGCTCACTCGCTACACCGCCACTCTGAAAACTTGGTCAACGTGTTGGAGCGTCTCGCTCTGCGCGTGATCCAGGAGATCATGAGCCACCAGTACTCGCCGTCAAGACCAGCTCTCGGGACGCATCAAGGAGAGTTGCCACTCCAGTCCCGTCCACCGCTGCCATATGCGTTGGCAGCACCAGCTGAAGTGCCGGCTACACCGGCATTCGTCGTCTACAAGATCGGTGGTGACCCTAGTGACTACCAGTTCTTGGCTGAGGCGCCTAAGGAGATCCCTCAAGGATACGCGTGCACGTATGTGCCAGATTGTGGCAACTGGGCACTCTCAAACCAGGCCACAACATCAGGGACTCCGGCGAAAATAGGAGGAACGTCAGCGACAGAGCTTGAGAAGCAGACGTGGCTAACTAAGTACGCCACCCCGACGAAACTCCAGAGCCCAGCTCCTACAGTTGGCTCAGAGCTGGAAAAGCAAACATGGCTGGCTAAGTACGCCACCCCGGCGAATCTTCAGAGTGCATCTCCTGCAGCCAAGACAATGGGATCAGATCAGTACCATACTGAGAGACCAGTTCGGCATGGTGCCGAAAAGAAGGGCAATCGGCTATTCCAAGCCGTACCCCGACGAGTACGAGATGATCCCGCTGCCACCTAAATATCGGCTCCCTGACTTCTCCAAATTCAGCGGATCGGATGGCTCCAGCTCCATCGAGCACGTCGGCCGATATTTGGCGCAACTAGGACCGGCTTCAGTGTCGGATCAGCTACGCGTGAGGCTCTTTTCACAGTCCCTCACGGGATCGGCTTTTGGATGGTACACCTCTTTGCCAGCAAACTCCATCCAGTCTTGGAAGCAATTGGAAGAACAGTTCCATATGCAATACCATTCAGAAGCTTCCGAGTCTAGCATTGCCGATCTAGCACAATTACGTCAGAAGCGCGGAGAAACGGTGACAGAGTACATCCAGCGCTTCAGGAATCTTAGGAACCGATGTTATTCGGTTCGTATAACTGAAAAGGAAGCAGTCGAGTTGGCAGTAGCTGGCCTTGCAACGCAGCTCAAGGACATGGCCTCCCAAGCAGATTATCCCTCGCTGGCGCACATGGTTCAGAAACTATCAGCATATGAACAGCGCCACCCGGACCTGTACCAAGACAAGTTCAAGCGTGCAGTAGTCCTAGTCGATGCAGAGGAAGACGAAGTGCCTGCAGGAGACCAAGAAGTAGCAGTGGCTGAGTGGACTCGGGGAGGAACCCCCGTGTCCTGCAAATGGGTAAAGCCACCAGGGCCGCCCAGGGGATTTGATTTTGACGTGACCAAGACTGAACAAATCTTCGACCTCCTGCTCAAGGAGAAACAGTTGACGATCCCTGAAGGTCTCAAATTCCCCACGGCGCAAGAGCTGAACGGAAAGCCGTACTGCAAATTCCACAACTCGCTCTCCCATGCCACCAACGACTGCAGGGTGTGGCGTCAGCACATCCAAGCGGCGATAGAGAAGGGGCGTCTAATTTTCAACCAGTACGCCATGAAGGTTGACACCCAACCCTTCCCCGCCGTTAACATGGTGGAAGTCACCTACCCTGAGGATTGCCAGCCAGGTCCCTCGTTCAGCATTAACATGGTAGGACCTGGGAACCACTCTGGCAAAGATGGAGATGAGGGCAGCTGCTCTCATAGCAAGGACACAGAGGAGGCCGCTCCACGCGATCGGCTCCATCATGATGGCAAGCGCTACGTCACAGAGGGAGAGGTGAAGAACATAAGATATCAACGACCTCTCTCTGATCACCTCCTCAACAAATATGTGAATCAGTATGACCAACGCCGACGGTCCAATTATGATGATGAAGGAGATCGTCTGGCTAGAGAAGCCAGAAGACATCGTCGGCAGGATCGCGATGAGGAGGAGCACGAGCGCCGTGCCACGGACACATCAAGGGAGCAAGATGACAACGCCAGACACTGGGACTGCCCTTTCTTCAGACACTGCTGGGATTCAGGAATGAGCCGATTGCCCACAATCGGCAACTGCCCAGAATGCAACCAGGAGAAGAAGGAGGCAGCCAACGTGTCTGTGTTCAAGCGCTTAGGGCCTCTCCCGCCACAGAGCAAACGTGCTGAGTCACCTTGTTGGGCAGATCTTGAGGATTCCGAAGACGAGGGACTAGAAGAAGAAGAAGACAGGTACCACCGTCCAAGGTGGTGCCCTGACGGACTCAGCCGTTCACAAAAACGCAGGGTTCAGCGGTTGCGCGGCCTGGAGGAAGCCGAAAGGTTATACCTGCATACGCTAAGGAAGGCACGGCCTGATCTGGTTGCAAAGGTTCAGCGAGCCCTGGATGAAGAGGGTCGTCCACGGAGAATGGAGTGGCGTCCCAAGCAAAAGAAAGCCGATGATGAAACATCGGCTGGCACAAACATGGTGCTCGTCTTGCCGACAGAGTTTAGTGTTCCACGAGTCTACGATGCACTCAAGGTGGACGACAGCAGGCGCATCAAGTCAGAGGTTGGGTTGGTTTTATTCAGCCTGACCGAGTAGCAAGATTAAACCAATGAGCAAACCGTGCGAGGCTGATCCTTGTGATCGGCCCCAAAAAAATTTATGGAGGAACATTACAAAACCTTCATCAAACAAGCAATGTGGAGGCCGATTCCAGCAATCGGCCAAAATTATCTTCTGCACATATTCTGTTTGTGTTCAACAATGATCTACTGGGCAGCGGCCACGTCGGCAGATGAATGTCAGCATGAATCCTTACGGAGCCGACGTGCAAGTGCAGTGCCCTGACTAACCATGAAAGCCGATATCTGCAGTCATTTGGCAGATTCGGCTCGGGGGGCATATAGTCAGATGAACATGTGCAGATAAACATGTGCAAACATGCGTGCAGTGGAACATTGTGGGCCGATTAAGAAAAAATCGGCCAAATAAAAAAAAAATTCGCAAGAAGCAAAGCCGATGCGCAGCCATCGACTTTAGTATAGTTACACAAGACCAAGACCTACTGGCTATGTGCTCAAGGTTTACATCAATATTCGACGTTCAGTAGAAGGAAGTTGATCAGCGGCTTGTGCATCCTTGCCGATATTCTTGCCTTGATTAAGGCTCGGGGGGCAGCTCGCCTTAAAAAATTCTCTGGGAAGCCGATTTTGATGGAATCGGCTGGTTCTGCATTACAATTCGGAGGCTGATGGTGGCCCGTGTGGTTGGCTCACTACTGTTCTCGCCTTGATGAAGGCTCGGGGGGCAATGGACTACATGGATATTTGGTTCTTAAGAAACCGATTTGGAGTTGCATTGGTTGATCCCGCATCGTGATCCTCTCTGGAAGCAGTTCCGGTCGTGAAAGAAGATTGCTGAAGCTATGGAGAGGAATCAGGAAAGGAGGCCATCGGCTTTTACAGATTTTGGACCGTCCTGTCGCTGCAAGAGGAGGAAAGGGACTAGATTCTCAAAATAGCCGATGAGTAGTCATCGGCTAATTAAGGGATTGCGAAAAATTATGGTCAGATACCAAATCGCAGCCTGAAATTGAGAAGTTCTTGGCCTACGAGCTAATCGACATGAGAGTCCGGCTTCATGGGCGTCCAAAAGAAAAGAAATCCGATACATTGCTATCGGTCTTGACATGACGGGCGGAAGGAATGAAATTGGAGCAATTAAAGGATGAATCAAAAGGAACAATTTCATTAATTCAGAGGAGCGGCTTTACAAGAAAGAGCCGATGGCTCTCAAAAGAGGGATCTAGTGCCTAGCGCACTGCTACTACTAGTCCTATTCTACTAGTCGTCGCTGTCCTCGTCGTCACCGCCGTCGATGTCGTCGGCGCTGCTCCCAGAGAGCTCCTCGCCGCTGCTGCCCCAGCCCGTGGCTGGAGCCTCTTCCTCCTCATCATCATCATCGTCCTCGCTGTCCGCCCAGGAGCGGAAGCGCTTGGTTGGCGGGTACCCGGCGGAAGAGGAAGATTCATCTTCCTCCTCCTCTTCTTCTTCTTCGTCGTCATCTTCGTCCTCGCTGTCCGCCCACATGCGGGAGCGCTTCTTCGGCGGGAGCTTGACGGAGGGGAGGGCCTTGGCCTTCGCTACTTCTCCTTCTTTCTTCGCATTGTCGGGGAGGAGGGGGTTCGCCTTGGAGTGAAGGTTGTCCTCGTTCTTCTTCTTCGGCGAGGATTGGGGGAAGAGGTTTGAGAAGGAGGAGGAAGAGGAAGACATGGCTGAGGGAGAAGAGGGTTTTTGGTGCCGATGGCTGGAACAGAGGAAGGGGATGAAGGAAGCTAATCGATCGGCACAGTTAAATAATGAGGAGCCTGGTGGAAATTTAATGTCATTACAGTTTCCAAGGAGATGACGCCAGAGCTATCGAATTTTGCAGAGAAGCTGAGAAGACAGGGCATAATGATAACGGATACTGCAACAGCTCTGCTCTGCCACGACATGACCCTTCGAAAGGAAAGCATAATGATTTTGGAAATGTTATTTCCAAAACCAGGGGGGCATGTGTTATCACCAGGTTTTGGACAAATCCAGAGGTGGGCCGTAAGAGAGATGGGCTTGGAAGACTACATGTGGAAGATTTCTGAAGCGGCCTTGCACGGAGAATTTGGGCTAGTTTGCCCGTGTATCTTTTATTATAGTAGATTATATCTTAGATCAAGATTTAGAGTTTGTATCGCACATGGTGGGATATTCCCATGTTAGAAAGTCCCCTGGACTATAAATATGTATCTAGGGTTTATGGAATAAACAACAACTCACGTTCAACCCAAAACAAACCAATCTCGGCGCATCGCCAACTCCTTCGTCTCGAGGGTTTCTATCAGGTAAGCGACATGCTGCCTAGATCGCTTCTTGCGATCTAGGCAGCACAAGTCCCACGTTGTTCATGCGTTGCTCGTACTGAAGCATCTTTGATGGCGAGCAACGTAGTTATCATAGATGTGTTAGGGTTAGCATAGTTCTTCGTATAACATGCTTACGTAGTGCAACCCGTGCATATCTAGCCGCCCTCACATCTATCTCAGGTGTGGGGGCGGCACCCCGCTTGATCATTATTTAGTAGATCTGATCCGTTACGATTGCTCCTTGTTATGCAAGGATTAGTTTAATATCTGCAATAGTTAGGCCTTACAAAGGGGGGAGGATCCAGCGGCACGTAGGGTGGCGTTCGCAAGTCCTAAACAGGATGTTCCGAGGATCAACATTCATGTTGGTTTTTAGGCCTTGTTTAGGATCGGCCTACGATCACCGTGCGTGGCCGCGAGGCCCAACCTGGAGTAGGATGATCCGATTATGCGGTGAAAACCCTAAATCGTCGTAGATCTCATTAGCTTTATCTTGATCAAGCAGGATCACCATATATTCGTGCACCCCGTACGAATCATGGGTGGATCGGCTCTTTGAGCCGATTCACAGGATAACCTGAGAGCCGATCGAGGCTCATATTTAATGTTTACGTGTATGCCATGCAGGAAACTAAGCGAGGCATCCCCATCACCTTCCTGACCAGGTATAGGTCAGGTGGCACGCCCTTGCACTTCGCATCGCCGCGTGTGACCAGAAGAGCATTGCGGGCCGTCGCTCGGAGGGGTCTCAGCAAGCCGCAGCTCTAGGCTCTTCCCGGCTCTACTAGTGTTGACAGTCGCTGCCCGCCGGTGGGTTTTGGCAGTCAACAGCATCTTCTATCAGGTCATGGAAAAGAGGCTTTTTGTGATAACTATGGGGCTGTTGGCTTGCATATGGATACAGATCCCGTAACAAATTAGCAGTAGCCTCATCCTGGACGAGATCTTCAGGCTGATAACCATCAGAATAAAGAGGATCAATAATGTCAGGCTGATCATAGTGTTCACCATGGTTAATCCACCTGATATATGTCTGGTCCATCCCATAAACGAATAAATGATCTGAGACTACATGTTGAGGCTTGGACCCAATATTCAAACATACGCGGCATGGACAAATCACTTCCTTTGTCTTCTCGCCGTCAGTAAAATCACTAACGTGCTTCATGAAGTCTTCAATACCACTCAAATATGTTGGTGTGTTTAATGAGTGAAATAATATCCAAGTTCTGTCCATCTGTTGAGGAGATAGATGGTCAGAGAAGCGATAAGCTATTTCAACAAACAGGTCACCTACGAATGTAAGCAAACATACCTGAGCAAACAGGTCGAATATAAAACTATAAATGCTACATTATTTGAGCCGATTTCAGCAAATGAACTGAGTGCAAAACTACGGCTACCTAGCGAACAGATTTTTTTTAGGCTGACCACTGGGTTTCCCCACTTTGTATTTTTTTTTTAATAAAAAGAGGGAAATATGTACAAAAGTTGCTGGAGAGCATTAACTAAAAGGATCATAGATCCCAAACAGCAAAATATATATAAAATGTTCTACCCATGCTATGATTTCCTCTTTGCCTTATGAACAAGGAGAGCAATTTCATCCTTGAATCTCTTGTGCCATCTGTAAATGCTTGGGGGGAGGGGCGAACATATCTATCGAAAGCAATACAATACCAACACATTATTTCTTCTTTTTTGCCGTAATTCCGCCGATCTATTAGCAGTGCAAAGAAGCCAAAAGTAATAAGATTACATACAGGTTCATAGACCACCAGGGCCGTACCTGAGAATACAGAGGGCCTGAGCAAAACAAGAAATAGAGGCCCTCAACATGATCATTGGCAACTAAAATGATTTTATATATACTACTCACTCCATTTCAATAAACAATGCACCCTTGTTTTTCGTATTTTATCTTCGAAAAAATATTAATCTATATCTCTCTATTTAAAAATGATGTTTCAATTTTATGTAGATATACATGTATTTATATGAGTTTAGTTTGCAGATACATGCAAGTTTTGATGAAGTTGAAACATATTTTTCAGGATGAAGTATATAAAAAAAATTGATATAAAACTGGTATCATTAGAAAGTATGTTCCAACACGATTCTAACAATGCTGCTTATGTATTATATGATCGTGATATTGTTGTCCTATTTATTTGGTCAAGGTTCACATTCAAATGTGGTAAAATAAATTAAAAGAAGTGCATCGTGTGAAAAAGCAATCTAAGAATTCAAAAGTGCTAATTGTTAGTCGAAACATGACATCATTGAGACAAAATATTAATATTCATTGGAAGACTAACTGAATTAGCTGCACTCGCGATGAAAGAGAAAGAGAAGATATGGGTAAGAGCAAGTACAATAAGGTACAGTCTTATTTTGTTTGTTTGGGTTGCTCATCAAGCTTATCGCTCGATACAATAAGGTACAACAATGGGAGTGGTGTTTGGAACATGGGTGCATAGTGGGTGGTATCATAGAGTACTATCATAGATATGCTATATTTATTATAGTGGAGTATTGAAAATGGCATATATAGAAGGGGATATTGAGAATTGAGAGTGGCATAAACACAACTTCAGTTTTTGTAATGGCATAAACACAACTTCAGTTTTTGTAATGGCATAAACACAACTTGTGAATTGAGGAGTGGCATAGAACCAATTAACACTTGTTTCAATAACAGCCATCAAAAGCCAATCGAACGCACGAGAATGGATCCAAAATTTACCATTTTAAGTTTCACGAGAAAATTTTAAACTTAAAATTAAATCGCCTAGAAGTTTTTGAAACAAAAATCCAGTAAATCTTATATGTCGGGTTATGCATTCTGGGGGAGTTTCATCAGATTCAGCCATATTGTTTATCAATAAACCTCATTTTATGTTTTACAACCAACTTTAAACTTAAAATTCAAACTGTCCAGTAAAAAGAACAACATTCCAGTAAATCTTATATATTTCTTCTGCATTCCGGGAAAGATTGGTCGGATTCAAAAAAAATAGTTTGGGAATAAACATTGTTTTAGTCTGGAAACGACTTATTGTAGAGTGATTTTTGGTTGGATACATTCATGTGTGTTCGATTGGCTTTGGATGGCTGATATTGAACCAAAGTCAACGTTGGGCTTTTGACCTGAACGTCACTGGAGCTGCGTCAAAAGTTCAGCCATGACTTTGTCTCAATAACAGCCATCAAAAGCCGATCGAACGCACATGAATGGATCCAACCAAAAATCACTCAACCGCTGGAATTTTGACCTGAAAGTCACTGAAGCTGTGTCCATACTTGCCCAACAGGTTGCGTATGAATGTAAACCAACATATCTGAGCAAAGAGGTCGAATATAAAACTATATAACTAAATGCCACGTTATTTGAGCCGATTTCAGCAAACCAACTGAGGTCTATTTTTTTTAGGCTGGACAGTGGTTTCCTCGCTGTGTATTTTTCACTGTAATAAAAAAGAGGGAAAATGTTACTGGAGAGCAGCAACTAAAAGGATCATAGATCCCAAATAGGAAAATCTAGCTAAAAAGGTTATACCCATGATGATAAGCCATGATATGATTTCCTCTTTGCCTTACAAACAAACGATTACGCATTTAACGAATTCGAGCAAATAGGTAAAGCGGAAAACAATGTCAAACAAACACATCGAGAGGAAAACAATATCAACCGATCGATTCGAACGAACTAACGAACTTATAAGGGCTGGGCGACGGCGACTGACTTCGATTGAGCTATAATGAATCGTACTTGCCCAGGCCTGAAGATAGCATGCATACCGTGAGGATCTACCAGCTGACCGCGCCTGCCGGTGCGGCTGGAGAAGAACGGCGCCACCCGCAGTCGTCGGCTGACGCGGCTGATAGAAAGCGTGGGGAAGTTTTGGTGCGCGTCCTGGTTCACCGAGGGTGTGTCTAGAGAAGAACAGGGCGCCGAAGGAGGTGTCTAGAGAAGAACAAGGTGGGCTAGGTGCTGAGTTAAAGGCGAGCGTTCGAAATATTGGGCGCGCGTTCGAAAGTTTAGGTGCGCGAGGGAGGTGTCTGCTGAGTTAAAGGCGAGCGTTCGAAATTTCCCCGTCCTCTTCTTTTTTGGGCTAATCTATCTATACCTCTATTCTATCTACATGTTTTTTATTTTTTTCTATTCTATACATGAGTTTTTGAATTTGAATTTTTTCACTCACTGTCGGCCTTCCGGCCAATGCTCGTTTGAAGTAATTGAAGCTGTTGATTTGCAGCTTAGAGGTGCTATCTACCGCTCATCATACAAGGACTCTTCGGATCTAATTTGTGAATGCACGGATTCGTCACCCATCCTTCCCTTGGACTGGCGATGCTGAAAGCCTGAAACACTGAAACCCTCTAGATACTTCGGGATACCTCACTGCCCCACATTATTAAACAGGCCTTTTCCGACACGGGAAGTCAAAAGTTGGGGGCTCCATGCAGTACATATGAATACTCGCTAGCTGCATGGTCTAGAAGCAGACTAGAGTAAATCATCAATTCGTCACATCAATTGGTGTATAAATTTTTTTAGGAGCTAAGACGCCGGCATGAACCATTTTATCAACTTGAATGCTTACTACATGACATAAGAAGACTATGTACTTTGGTTTTTCATTTTTCTGATTTTTTAAATTTTGTGCCCATTTGAATCTTGGTCAAATCCTAGGTTTGACCAAGATTAAACAAGTTTAAAACATGAAAATGAAAAGGTAATCATGGATCCTTCTTAGTCACTCTAAAATGAAGCTTTTGGGATGTTCTTGAAATTTCCATGTTTGAAACCCAAAACGACTTCTCTTCATGCTTGACTTCATAAGACAGAGTTTAGGGGTTATGGGGTAGATACATGATTTGTCTAGTTTGCTTATGTCTAGACCTTGTTTATCAACTTTAATGCTTACTATATGACATAAGAAGACTATGTGCTTGGGTTTTCCATTTTTCTATTTTTTTGAATTTTATGCCCATATATTTGAATCTTTGTCAAATCCTAGGTTTGACCAGGATTTAAACAAGTTTAAAACATGAAAATGAAAAGGTAAGCCTGTATCCTTCTTAGTCACTCTAAAATGAAGCTTTTGGGAGGTTCTTGAAATTTCCATGTTTGAAACCCAAAACCACTTCTCTTCATGATTGACTTCATAAGACAGAGTTTAGGGTTAGGGGTAGATATATACATGATTTCTGCTTTGAATATGTCTAGACCTTGTTTATCAACTTGAATGCTTACTATATGACATAAGAAAACTATGTGCTTTCATTTTCATTTTTCTGATTTTTTTATGCCCGTTTGAATCTTTTGGTCAAATCTTAGGTTTGACCAAGAATTAAACAAGTTTAAGACATGAAAATGAAAACGGGAGCATGCATCCTTCTTAATTAGTCACTCTAAAATGAATTTTGTAAGAGGTTTTTGAAATTTCCATGTTTGAAACCCAAAACCACTTCTCTTCATGCTGGACTTCATAAGACAGAGTTTAGGGGTTAGGGGGTAGATACATGATTTGTCTAGGTTGAATATGTCTAGACCTTGTTTATCAACTTTAATGCTTGCTATATGACATAAGAAGACTATGTGCTTTGGTTTTTCATTTTTCTATTTTTTTGAATTTTATACCCATATATTTGAATCTTTGTGAAATCCTAGTTTTGACCAGGATTTAAACAAGTTTAGAACATGAAAATGAAAAGGTAAGCCTGAATCATCCTTCTTAGTCACACTCTAAAATGAAGCTTTTGGGAGGTTCTTGGAATTCCAATGTTTGAAACCCAAAACCACTTCTCTTCATGATTAACTTCATAAGACAGAGTTTAGGGTTAGGGGTAGATATATACATGATTTTTCTGGTTTGAATATGTCTAGACCTTGTTTATCAACTTGAATGCTTACTATGTGACATAAGTAGACTATGTGCTTTGGTTTTCATTTTTCTATTTTTTATATTTTATACACATATATTTGAATCTTTGTGAAATCCTGGGTTTGACCAGGATTTAAACAAGTTTAGTACATGAAAATGAAAAGGTAAGCCTGGATCCTTCTTAGTCACACTCTAAAATGAAGCTTTTGGGAGGTTCTTGAAATATCCATGTTTGAAACCCAAAACCACTTCTCATCATGATTGACTTCATAAGACAGAGTTTAGGGTTATGGGTAGATATATACATGATTTTCTGGTTTGAATATGTCTAGACCTTGTTTATCAACTTGAATGCTTACTATATGACACAAGAAGACTATATGCTTTTGTTTTTCATTTTTCTGATTTTTTTTTGAAATTTATGCCCGTTTGAATCTTCTGGTCAAATCTTAGGTTTGACCAAGATTTAAACAAGTTTAAGACATGAAAATGAAAAGGGAAGCTTGCATCCTTCTTAGTCACTCTAAAATGAATTTTTAAGAGGTTTTTGAAATTTCCATGTTGGAAACCCAAAACCACTTCTCTTCATGCTTGACTTCATAATACAGAGTTTAGGGGTTAAGGGGGAGATACATGATTTGTCTAGTTTGAATATGTCTAGACCTTGTTTATCAACTTTAATGCTTACTATATGACATAAGAAGACTATGTGCTTTCGTTTTTTATTTTTCTATTTTTTTGTATTTTATACCCATATATTTGAATCTTTGTGAAATCCTAGGTTTGACTAGGATTTAAACAAGTTTAGAACATGAAAGTGAAAAGGTAAGTCTGGATCCTTCTTAGTCACACTCTAAAATGAAGCTTTTGGGAGGTTCTTGAAATTTCCATGTTTGAAACCCAAAACCACTTCTCTTCATAAGACAGAGTTTAGGGTTAGGGGTAGATATATACATGATTTTTCTGGTTTGAATATGTCTAGACCTTGTTTATCAACTTGAATGCTTACTATATGACATAAGAAGACTATATGCTTTTGTTTTTCATTTTTCTGATTTTTTTTTAATTTTATGCCCGTTTGAATCTTTTGGACAAATCTTAGGTTTGACCAAGATTTAAACAAGTTTAAGACAAGAAAAGGAAAAGGGAAGCCCGCATCATATCCTTCTTAGTCACTCTAAAATGAATTTTTAAGAGGTTTTTGAAATTTCCATGTTTGAAACCCAAAACCACTTCTCTTCATGCTTGACTTCATAAGACAGAGTTTAGGTTAGGGGGTAGATACATGATTTGTATGGTTTGAATATGTCTAGACCTAGTTTATCAACTTGAATGCTTACTATATGACATAAGAAGACTATGTACTTTGGTTTTTCATTTTTATGATTTTTTTAATTTTCTGCCCATTTGAATCTTGGTCAAATCCTAGGTTTGACCAAGATTTAAACAAGTTTAAAACATGAAAATGAAAAGGTAAGCCTGGATCCTTCTTACTCACTCTAAAATGAAGCTTTTTGGGATGTTCTTGAAATTTCCATGTTTGAAACCCAAAACGACTTCTCTGTACTACAGTTTGTACATACTCTCAGATAATCTGGACCGTACTTTGCACCTATGTTTAATGGATCATATGTGCCCAGAAATGGCTCATGTTAGAATAGTAGACTCATATTAGTGTTCTTGACATTCTGTAAAATTATCAGATTTTTCGAAGTTTGTTTTTTTGGACAAAATTTTACCAATTTCTAGACAGAACAAAAAATGTCAGTCTTTTTATGCAAATCTGCACATAAGTGGCTCAAATTAAAACAGTATACTCGTTTCAGTGTTTTTGATTTCCTATAAAAAAATAGATTTTCCTGAGAAGTTCTAATTTTTGCCAGAATTTGAAAATTTTGGATTTCTTGTGTGCCCGAAACACCCAAAAGTCGCTCCAAATCTGAACACAGGATTATTTTGGTCAATACGAAAGTATAAACTGAAATACGACTATTTATTGAACCGTTTTCATGTTGTATTGTTGAAAATGGCATAGAAGGGGGTATTGAGAATTGAGAGTGGCATAAACACAACTTCAGTTTTTGGAATGGCATAAACACAACTTGTGAACTGAGGAGTGGCATAGAACCAATTAATCCTAGAACCAATTAACCCCACCAAAAATGGGTGATGCATGTCTCCTTCACCAAAACAGCAATACCTGTCTGAAACAAGTACATGAACACAAGTACACCACCATAATAATAATACTAGGTGACTCAACGACTAAACATTGACTCGACTCAGACACAACTACTACATTGACACAAGTACTAATATAATAAAGTAATAGTACTAGTTTGTTTACATTTCCACAGGCCAATTTTACGAACAAAATTTCGAAAATTAACCTTCTGAAACTCGGAAGCCAGGTGACACAGCAGTCATCAAGGATTGCAGCTAGTGGTACACAGTGACCTGGTCAAGATCTACCTTGAGCCTGCTTGACGCTTCAGCTCGGAGTTGAGAGCCTTAACCTGTGACAGCTCGGCCTCTAGTTTGTCCGTCCTAACCGTGAGGTTCAGGATCAGTCCGGCGAGTTTGTCCATGGTCTCCGCCTGGCCGAGGCTCCGCCGCTGGATCTCATTACTCGCAGTGAACGATTTCATGGCGATATCGTCAAGAATGCGAATCCGGATCTTCTCAGTGGCGAGCTCAGAATAAAGTCTCATGCACTCATCGGCGAGGGCGCTTCTGTCCGCCGTCTCGACGTAGAAATCGCCCATAACCATTTCTAAAATGGGCCCGATCTCGTAGCGGGGCTTCTATCAGATGGGGATGGAGCACAAAATCAGAAGTGTACCCAGAGAAGTACCAAGAAAGAGAAAATGGGAATCCCAATTTGCACGAATGTCTATACCTCGCTGCTTTGAGAACTTGGCTCCGTGGAAGATGTTTCCGCACGCAGGAGGGCTGCGGGAAAACTAAGGCCGCCCGACCTGAATATACGATTGAGAGAAGGTAAGAAAAGGAGGGGATGATAAGTTGTGAAAGACATAGAAAGATGCGCAAGAACGGAGGATCGCCTGAAGGTGGCAGTCGCGGGCTGCGACGCCCTTGAAGACTCTTGCGCAGAAGGCACCTCGACAGCAGCACAGGGACGGCATTGCTGTGATTCCCTCAGCTTCCCCGCAGCCGCACGAGCCCTTCTGTGGCGAGACTTGCTCCCGGTCATGGTGGCGAAGTAGTATTCCAAGAGGTAAACAAAGTGGTGAACTGAGGAAGACGGCAAGAGCAAAGGTTAGTCCTTAAATTTGGCCTCCCCGTCTCCTCGGCACCTCGCGAGTAGTAATACTTATCTGGTCAAAGAACAAACTTCGAGGCAGAGACTTGGTGGGCCATTCATCTCCAACTATACTTCCTCCGATCCGAATGATACCAAATTTTTGAATGACAAATCACCCAAAACAGTATTCCAAGAGTATATGTAAGCTTTCATTTTGGAGTGACTAAGAAGGATGCATGCTTACCTTTTCATTTTCATGTTATAAACTTGTTTAAATATTGGTTAAACCTATGATTTGACCAAGATCAAATGGGCATAAAAATTCAGAAAAAAATCAAAAAAATGAAAATCAAAGCACATAGTATTATTATGTCATATAGTAAGCATTCAAGTTGATAAACAAGGTCTAAAGAACAAACCAGACAAATCATGTATCTACCCCCAACCCTAAACTCTGCCTTATGAAGTCAAGCATGAACAGAAGTGGTTTTGGGTTTCAAACATGGAAATTTCAAAAAACTCCCAAAAGCTTCTCATTTTAGAGTGACTAAGAAGGATTCATGCGCACCTTTCCATTTTCATGTTTTAGACTTGTTCAAATCTTTGTCAAACTTAGGATTTGACCAAGATTCAAATGGGCATAAAAATTGGGAGGAAGGGTATGAATTACAATTCAAAAAAAACAAGGTAACTTAAATACTTGGATGACTCATATTAGTGTTCTTGACATTCTGTAAAATTATCAGATTTTTCGAAGAAGTTTGATTTTTTGGACAAAATTTTACCAATTTCTAGACAGAACAGAAAGTGTCAGCCTTTTTATGCAAATCTGCACATAAATGGCTCAAATTAAAATAGTATACTCGTTTCAGTGTTTTTGATTTCCTATAAAAAAATTAGATTTTTCTGAGAAGTTCTAATTTTCGCCAGAATTTGAAAATTTTGGATTTCTTGTGTGCCCGAAACACCCAAAAGTCGCTCCAAATCTGAACACAGGTTTATTTTGGTCAATACGAAAGTATAAACTGAAATACGACTATTTATTGAACCGTTTTCATGTTGTATTGTTGAAAATGGCATAGAAGGGGGTATTGAGAATTGAGAGTGGCATAAACACAACTTCAGTTTTTGGAATGGCATAAACACAACTTGTGAATTGAGGAGTGGCATAGAACCAATTAACCCTAGAACCAATTAACCCCACCAAAAATGGATGATGCATGTCTCCTTCACCAAAACAACAATACCTGTCTGAAACAAGTATATGAACACAAGTACACCACCATAATAATAATACTAGGTGACTCAACAACTCAACATTGACTCGACTCAGACACAACTTGATATAGTAAGCACTCAAGTTGATTAAGAAAGTCTAGACATATTCAAACCAGAAAAATCATGTATCTCTACCCCTAACCCTAAACTTTGTCTTAATTATGAAGTCAAGCACGAAGAGAAGTCGTTTTGGGTTTCAAACATGGACATTTCAAAAACCCTCCCAAAAGCTTCATTGTGGTGTGACGTACTAAGAAGGATACATGCTTACATTTTCAACAACCCCCCTAAAAGCTTCATTATAGAGTGACTAAGAAGGATCCAGTCTGGCGGGCTTACCTTTTATTTTATTGTTTTAAACTTGTTCAAATCTTGTTCAAACCTAGGATTTGACAAAGATTCAAAATGTGCATCAAAATTCAAAAAAAATTATAAAAATTAAAAACCAAATTAAAGCACATAGTGTTCTTATGTCATATAGTAAGCATTAAAGTTGATAAACAAGGTCTAGACACATATTCAAACAAGACAAATCATGTATCTATACCCCTAACCCCTAAACTCTATCTTATGAAGTCAACAACATGAAGAGAAGTGGTTTTGGGTTTCAAACATGGAAATTTCAAAAACCTCCCAAAAGCTTCATTTTAGAGTGACTAATATATATAAGAAGGATCCATGCCTGCTTACCACCTTTTCATTTTCATATTTTAAACTTGTTTAAATCCGTGTCAAATTAAACCAAGGATTTGACCAAAAGATTCAAATGGGCATAAAATTTAAAAAAAACCAAAAAAATGAAAAACAAAAGCATATAGTCTTCTTATGTCATATACTAAGCATTCAAGTTGATAAACAAGGTTTGGACATGCATATTCAAACCTAGGCAAATCATGTATCTATCCCCTAGCCCCTAAACTATATCTTATGAAGTCAAGCATGAAGAGAAGTGGTTTTGGGTTTCAAACATGAAAATTTCAAGAACATCCCAAAAACTTCATTTTAGAGTGACTAAGAAGGATACAGGCTTCCCCTTTTCATTTTCATGTTTTATACTTGTTTAAATCTTGGTCAAACCTAGGATTTGACAAAGATTCAAATGTGCATCAAAATAAAAAATCAGAAAAATTAAAAACCAAAGTACATAGTTTTCTTATGTCATATAGTTAGCATTAAAGTTGATATAAACAAGGTCTAGATATATTGAAACAAGAAAAATCATGTATCTACCCCTAACCCTAAACTCTGTCTTATGTAGTCAAGCATGAAGAGAAGTGGTTTTGGGTTTCAAACTTGGAAATTTCAAGAACCCCCCAAAGCTTCATTTTAGAGTGACTAAAGGATCCAGGTCGGGCTTACCTTTTATTTTCATGTTTTAAAATTGTTCAAATCTTGGTCAAACCGTACCTAGGATTTGATCAAGATTCAAAAATGGGCATACAATTTCAAAAAATATGAAAAACCAAAGCATATAGCCTTCTTATGTCATATAGTACGTAAGCACTCAAGTTCATAAACAAGGTCTAGACATATTCAAACCAGAAAAATCATGTTTCTACCCCTAGCCCTAAACTTTGTCTTATGAAGTCAAGCACGAAGAGAAGTCGTTTTGGATTTCAAACATGGAAATTTCAAAAACCTTCCCAAAAGCTTCATTTTGGAGTGACTAATTAAGAAGGATACATGCTTACCTTTTCATTTTCATGTTTTAAACTTGTTTAAATATTGGTTAAGCCTAGGATTTGACCAAGATCAAATGGGCATAAAAATTCAGAAAAAATCAAAAAAAAATGAAAACCAAAGCACATAGTATTATTATGTCATATAGTAAGCATTCAAGTTGATAAACAAGGTCTAAACAACAAACTAGACAAATCATGTATCTACCCCCTAACCCTAAATTAACCCTGTCTTATGAAGTCAAGCATGAAGAGAAGTGGTTTTGGGTTTCAAACATGGAAATTTCAAAAAACTCCAAAAAGCTTCTCATTTTAGAGTGACTAAGAAGGATTCAGGCTTACCTTTTCATTTTCATGTTTTAAACTTGTTCAAATCTTGGTCAAACTTAGGATTTGACCAAGATTCAAATGGGCATAAAAATTGGGAGGAAGGGTATGAATTACAATTCAAAAAAACAAGGTAACTTAAATACTTGGATGCCCCAAAGATGTGTGGAAGCCCAAAACAATGGCAAAACATGTGCGCACGCTGCATCCAATTCAAGTAGAACACATAGTAGGCATCGATAGTTTGACCTAAATTTGAAATCAAAGAGAAGGTGGTTAGAAAAAATCGAAATTGGCAAAGCAAAGCATGAAATCATAAATTTGTGATGCACTATAGCTATGAAAAGTATCAAACAATGCATACCAAAATGATTTTTTAGAGGAATACTAGTTCAACTTATATTAGTTTTATATTAGTAGCCCAAAATCGAAGTAGTAGTTGGATATTTTTGAACTTGATCTGTAGTAGTGGGCAAAACCCTAGTTTAACATATTTAATCATAGATTCGTAGGTCGATTTTTCTACTTTTTTATTATTACTATGCAGCACATGTGTGTTTGCCCGTCGAGTGAAACTCGGAGGAAGAGGGATCACTCGGAAGGAGAGAAGAAGGGAGAGAATTATGGTGTCTCCCCTTTTTCGTGTGATGATGTTGACTTTTGTGCAGGGTTTGTCAGTGAGCAGGAGCGAGCGAGCGAGTCGAGCGAGGCCGAGAATGAGAGAGATTTGTTTTTTTGTGAGAGGGACAACCGAAGGATCCAGAAGGACCCACATACTTCCGATACGCATCCTGATGCGTCTTCTCTTGACAAAGAAAATGGCTGGGAGTTTGCGTACCTATTGCACGTGACTTGTGCTCACTGAAGTGTGGGACCTCACGCATGGGCACCACACGTAAGTGACAGACCTATTGATGTAAAAACTCGGTTGATTATTATACTACTACATTTATACAATGTTTCCTATGGATTCAAGGGTACGAAAGCCAAGTTAAATCATTTACATGACATTATTTTTTCCATGAAGCCAAGTTAACTCATTTATCAATTGGTACATTTCGGAGTGACTAAGAAGGATCCAGGCTTACTTTTTCATTTTCATGTTTTAAACATGTTTAAATCTTGGTCAAACCTATGACTTGACCAAGATTCAAATGGGCATAAAAATTCAAAAAAAAATCAAAAAAAAACAAAAAACAAAAGCACGCCGTCTTCCTATGTCATATAGTAAGCATTCAAGGTGATAAACAAGGTCTGGCATATTCAAACCACAAAAATCATGTATCTACCCCTAACCCTAAACAAGGATCCAGGCTTACCCTTTTCATTTTCATATTTTAAACTTGTTCAAATCTTGGTCAAACTTAGGATTTGACGAAGATTCAAATGGGCGTAAAAATACTTAGAAAAATCATGTACGTATCTACCCCAAACCCTAAACTCTATCTTACGAAGCCAAGCATGAAGAGAAGTGGTTTTGGGTTTCAAACATGGAAATTTCAAAAACCTCCCAAAAGCTTCATTTTAGAGTGACTAAGAAGGATCCATGCTTACCTTTTATTTTCATGTTTTAAACATGTTCAAATCTTGGTCAAACCGTACGTACCTAGGATTTGACCAAGATTCAAATGGGCATAAAAATTCAAAAAAAAATGAAAAACCAAAGCACATAGCCTAGCTTCTTATATATGCCATATAGTAAGCACTCAAGTTGATAAACAAAGTCTAGACATATTCAAACCAGGAAAATCATGTATCTACCCCTAACCCTAAACTTTGTCTTAATTATGAAGTCAAGCACGAAGAGAAGTCGTTTCGGGTTTCAAACATGGACATTTCAAAAACCCTCCCAAAAGCTTCATTGTGGTGTGACGTACTAAGAAGGATACATGCTTACATTTTCAACAACCCCCCTAAAAGCTTCATTATAGAGTGACTAAGAAGGATCCAGTCTGGCGGGCTTACCTTTTATTTTCTTGTTTTAAACTTGTTCAAATCTCGGTCAAACCTAGGATTTTACCAAGATTCAAAATGTGCATCAAAATTCAAAAAAAATTATAAAAATTAAAAACCAAATTAAAGCACATAGTGTTCTTATGTCATATAGTAAGCATTAAAGTTGATAAACAAGGTCTAGACACATATTCAAACAAGACAAATCATGTATCTATACCCCTAACCCCTAAACTCTATCTTATGAAGTCAACAACATGAAGAGAAGTGGTTTTGGGTTTCAAACATGGAAATTTCAAAAACCTCCCAAAAGCTTCATTTTAGAGTTACTAATTTATATAAGAAGGATCCATGCCTGCTTACCACCTTTTCATTTTCATAGTTTAAACTTGTTTAAATCCGTGTCAAATTAAACCAAGGATTTGACCAAAAGATTCAAATGGGCATAAAATTTAAGAAAAATCAGAAAAATGAAAAACAAAAGCATATAGTCTTCTTATGTCATATACTAAGCATTCAAGTTGATAATTAAACAAGGTTTGGACATGCATATTCAAACCTAGGCAAATCATGTATCTATCCCCTAGCCCCTAAACTATATCTTATGAAGTCAAGCATGAAGAGAAGTGGTTTTGGGTTTCAAACATGAAAATTTCAAGAACATCCCAAAAACTTCATTTTAGAGTGACTAAGAAGGATACAGGCTTCCCCTTTTCATTTTCATGTTTTATACTTGTTTAAATCTTGGTCAAACCTAGGATTTGACAAAGATTCAAATGTGCATCAAAATAAAAAATCAGAAAAATTAAAAACCAAAGCACATAGTTTTCTTATGTCATATAGTTAGCATTAAAGTTGATATAAACAAGGTCTAGATATATTCAAACAAGAAAAATCATGTATCTACCCCTAACCCTAAACTCTGTCTTATGTAGTCAAGCATGAAGAGAAGTGGTTTTGGGTTTCAAACTTGGAAATTTCAAGAACCCCCCAAAAGCTTAATTTTAGAGTGACTAAAGGATCCAGGTCGGGCTTACCTTTTATTTTCATGTTTTAAAATTATTCAAATCTTGGTCAAACCGTACCTAGGATTTGATCAAGATTCAAAAATGGGCATAAAATTTCAAAAAAAATGAAAAACCAAAGCATATAGCCTTCTTATGTCATATAGTACGTAAGCACTCAAGTTCATAAACAAGGTCTAGACATATTCAAACCAGAAAAATCATGTTTCTACCCCTAGCCCTAAACTTTGTCTTATGAAGTCAAGCACGAAAAGAAGTCGTTTTGGATTTCAAACATGGAAATTTCAAAAACCTTCCCAAAAGCTTCATTTTGGAGTGACTAATTAAGAAGGATACATGCTTACCTTTTCATTTTCATGTTTTAAACTTGTTTAAATATTGGTTAAGCCTAGGATTTGACCAAGATCAAATGGGCATAAAAATTCAAAAAAAATCAAAAAAAAATGAAAACCAAAGCACATAGTATTATTATGTCATATAGTAAGCATTCAAGTTGATAAACAAGGTCTAAACAACAAACTAGACAAATCATGTATCTACCCCCTAACCCTAAATTAACCCTGTCTTATGAATTCAAGCATGAAGAGAAGTGGTTTTGGGTTTCAAACATGGAAATTTCAAAAAACTCCCAAAAGCTTCTCATTTTAGAGTGACTAAGAAGGATTCAGGCTTACCTTTTCATTTTCATGTTTTAAACTTGTTCAAATCTTGGTCAAACTTAGGATTTGACCAAGATTCAAATGGGCATAAAAATTGGGAGGAAGGGTATGAATTACAATTCAAAAAAACAAGGTAACTTAAATACTTGGATGCCCCAAAGATGTGTGGAAGCCCAAAACAATGGCAAAACATGTGCGCACGCTGCATCCAATTCAAGTAGAACACATAGTAGGCATCGATAGTTTGACCTAAATTTGAAATCAAAGAGAAGGTGGTTAGAAAAAATCGAAATTGGCAAAGCAAAGCATGAAATCATAAATTTGTGATGCACTATAGCTATGAAAAGTATCAAACAATGCATACCAAAATGATTTTTTAGAGGAATACTAGTTCAACTTATATTAGTTTTATATTAGTAGCCCAAAATCGAAGTAGTAGTTGGATATTTTTGAACTTGATCTGTAGTAGTGGGCAAAACCCTAGTTTAACATATTTAATCATAGATTCGTAGGTCGATTTTTCTACTTTTTTATTATTACTATGCAGCACATGTGTGTTTGCCCGTCGAGTGAAACTCGGAGGAAGAGGGATCACTCGGAAGGAGAGAAGAAGGGAGAGAATTATGGTGTCTCCCCTTTTTCGTGTGATGATGTTGACTTTTGTGCAGGGTTTGTCAGTGAGCAGGAGCGAGCGAGCGAGCGAGTCGAGCGAGGCCGAGAATGAGAGAGATTTGTTTTTTTTTGTGAGAGGGACAACCGAAGGATCCAGAAGGACCCACATACTTCCGATACGCATCCTAATGCGTCTTCTCTTGACAAAGAAAATGGTTGGGAGTTTGCGTACCTATTGCACGTGACTTGTGCTCACTGAAGTGTGGGACCTCACGCATGGGCACCACACGTAAGTGACAGACCTGTTGATGTAAAAACTCGGTTGATTATTATACTACTACATTTATACAAAGTTTCCTATGGATTCAAGGGTACGAAAGCCAAGTTAAATCATTTACATGACATTATTTTTTCCATGAAGCCAAGTTAACTCATTTATCAATTGGTACATTTTGGAGTGACTAAGAAGGATCCAGGCTTACTTTTTCATTTTCATGTTTTAAACATGTTTAAATCTTGGTCAAACCTATGACTTGACCAAGATTCAAATGGGCATAAAAATTCAAAAAAAAATCAAAACAAAAAACAAAAAACAAAAGCACGCCGTCTTCCTATGTCATATAGTAAGCATTCAAGGTGATAAACAAGGTCTGGCATATTCAAACCACAAAAATCATGTATCTACCCCTAACCCTAAACAAGGATCCAGGCTTACCCTTTTCATTTTCATGTTTTAAACTTGTTCAAATCTTGGTCAAACTTAGGATTTGACGAAGATTCAAATGGGCGTAAAAATACTTAGAAAAATCATGTACGTATCTACCCCAAACCCTAAACTCTATCTTACGAAGCCAAGCATGAAGAGAAGTGGTTTTGGGTTTCAAACATGGAAATTTCAAAAACCTCCCAAAAGCTTCATTTTAGAGTGACTAAGAAGGATCCATGCTTACCTTTTATTTTCATGTTTTAAACATGTTCAAATCTTGGTCAAACCGTACGTACCTAGGATTTGACCAAGATTCAAATGGGCATAAAAATTCAAAAAAAAAAATGAAAAACCAAAGCACATAGCCTAGCTTCTTATATATGCCATATAGTAAGCACTCAAGTTGATAAACAAAGTCTAGACATATTCAAACCAGGAAAATCATGTATCTACCCCTAACCCTTAACTTTGTCTTAATTATGAAGTCAAGCACGAAGAGAAGTCGTTTTGGGTTTCAAACATGGACATTTCAAAAACCCTCCCAAAAGCTTCATTGTGGTGTGACGTACTAAGAAGGATACATGCTTACATTTTCAACAACCCCCCTCAACGCTACATTATAGAGTGACTAAGAAGGATCCAGTCTGGCGGGCTTACCTTTTATTTTCTTGTTTTAAACTTGTTCAAATCTCGGTCAAACCTAGGATTTGACCAAGATTCAAAATGTGCATCAAAATTCAAAAAAAATTAAAAAAATTAAAAACCAAATTAAAGCACATAGTGTTCTTATGTCACATAGTAAGCATTAAAGTAGATAAACAAGGTCTAGACACATATTCAAACAAGACAAATCATGTATCTATACCCCTAACCCCTAAACTCTATCTTATGAAGTCAACAACATGAAGAGAAGTGGTTTTGGGTTTCAAACATGGAAATTTCAAAAACCTCCCAAAAGCTTCATTTTAGAGTGACTAATATATATAAGAAGGATCCATGCCTGCTTACCACCTTTTCATTTTCATATTTTAAACTTGTTTAAATCCGTGTCAAATTAAACCAAGGATTTGACCAAAAGATTCAAATGGGCATAAAATTTAAAAAAAATCAGAAAAATGAAAAACAAAAGCATATAGTCTTCTTATGTCATATACTAAGCATTCAAGTTGATAATTAAACAAGGTTTGGACATGCATATTCAAACCTAGGCAAATCATGTATCTATCCCCTAGCCCCTAAACTATATCTTATGAAGTCAAGCATGAAGAGAAGTGGTTTTGGGTTTCAAACATGAAAATTTCAAGAACATCCCAAAAACTTCATTTTAGAGTGACTAAGAAGGATACAGGCTTCCCCTTTTCATTTTCATGTTTTATACTTGTTTAAATCTTGGTCAAACCTAGGATTTGACAAAGATTCAAATGTGCATCAGAATAAAAAAATTAGAAAAATTAAAAACCAAAGCACATTGTTTTCTTATGTCATATAGTTAGCATTAAAGTTGACAAACAAGGTCTAGATATATTCAAACAAGAAAAATCATGTATCTACCCCTAACCCTAAACTCTGTCTTATGTAGTCAAGCATGAAGAGAAGTGGTTTTGGGTTTCAAACTTGGAAATTTCAAGAACCCCCCAAAAGCTTCATTTTAGAGTGACTAAGAAGGATCCATGATTACCTTTTCATTTTCATGTTTTAAACTTGTTTACATCTTGGTCATAGCTAGTGTATTTGACCAAGATTCAAATGGGCATAAAATTAAAAAAACAAAAAAAATGAAAAACCAAAGTACATAGTCTTCTTATGTCATATAGTAAGCATTCAAGCTGATAAACAAGGTCTAGACATATTCAAACCAAACAAATCATGTATCTACCCCCTAACCCCTAAACTTTATCTTATGAAGCCAAGCATGAAGAGAAGTGGTTCTTGGTTTCAAACATGGAAATATCAAAAACCTCCCAAAAGCTTCATTTTAGAGTGACTAAGAAGTATCCATGCTTACCTTTTCATTTTCATATTTTAAACTTGTTTAAATCATTGTCAAACCTAGGATTTGACCAAGATAAGTATGAGCACAAAACCCTCTTAGCCAAAATCAACTACGAGCAAGATTTTCTGTATTGTAGATGCCCCAATTGACTCTCATCCCCAATGTAGTCTTTTTTATGTCAGTATAGACTTCTTTACTAGATGTATACTATCGTACATGGCATGCATTTGCCTAATGAGCAGCATTGTTTAGCCGTTCTAGCCAACCCGATCAATCTGTCAAGCTTCATGCACGAGATGCCAATTTACTCCCTCGCTCCGATCCATATTTCTTGGTGCTAAAAAGAATGTGAATCGGAGGGAGTACTTTTCTTAGATAGTACTATATCAGTTCAAAAAAAAGTATAGTACTACTACATCACAAATGCTACAAAAGAGTACTAGTACTGTACATCACAAGACCACGACAGTTGTATACTAGAGTTTAATGCTGAACTTTAAACAGGACCAGGAGCATCAGGGCCAGCAGCAGGGGCGTTGACCGGCAACAAACCAGTCAAAAGACGTAAGGAAGAGGCCATATGCTGCGTGCTTGGCCTTGATTGCAGGGTGGTGATTCTTGGCCGCTCGCCATGTATTCACGCCGTACCAGTTCCGCGTCGCCCGCGAGCGGATCAAAGCGATCCCGCGCGCCGGACACGCTCGAGGAGGCGTGGCGGCTCTAGTGCAAGCAGTCCGCCGCCGGGAGTCGGCGCGCGGCGTGCAGGTACAGAGGCTCCCTGTACATGCCGTCGTTGCTCCGCGAGTTCGCCCCGGGCGGGCTCTGGTACAAGGCGGATCCGCCGCTCAAACCGATGAGCGGCCCCGTCTTCAACAAATGGTGCACCGACCGGGAGAGGAACCGCCGGTCGAAGGCGGCGTGGGAGGCGAGCACCAGCGGCGGATTCGCGCCGCCAGCCGGCGAGGAGGCGGAGGAGGCGGAGGAAGGGGAAGACCCCCTCTTCTTGAAGGCGCTGGCCGCGTCCCTCAAGGACGATGCCGACAAGAAGAGGGCGGAGGAAGAAGACAAGGCGGCGGCCATCGCCGCCGTGAAGGAGAAGGAGGCGCGGGATGCGGAGGAGAACGCGACCATCATCTTCCTCGACGACTAGATAGGATAGAAGTCGCGATAAGGATCGCGCAATTCTGTATGTATGATCCGTATGTATGATCAACTATGAATTATGAACAATGAACTATCAAACCAAACCACATAGTTTTTTTTATGTCATATAGTAGGAATTCAAGTTGATAAAACAAGGTCTAGACATATTCAAACTAGACAAATCACGTATATTACCCCTAACCCTAAACTCTGTCTTGTGAAGTAAAGCATGAAGAGAAGTGGTTTTGGGTTTCAAACATGGAAATTTCAAAAACCTTCCGAAAAGCTTCATTTTGGAGTGACTAAGAAGGATGCAGGCTTACCTTTTCATTTTCATGTCTTAAACTTGTTTAAATCTTGGTTAAACCTAGGATTTGACCAAGATCAAATGGGCAAAAAAAATCAGAAAAAATCAAAAAAATGAAAACTAAAGCACATAGTATTCTTATGTCATATAGTAAGCATTCAATTTGATAAACAAGGTCTAAACATATTCAAACCAGACAAATCATGTATCTACCCACTAACCCTAAATTCTGTCTTATGAAGTCGATCAAGCACGAAGAGAAGTGGTTTTGGGTTTCAAACATGGAAATTTCAAAAACCTCCCAAAAGCTTCATTTTAGAGTTACTAAGAAGGATCCATGCTTACCTTTTATTTTCATGTTTTAAACATGTTCAAATCTTGGTCAAACCGTACCTAGGATTTGACCAAGATTCAAATGGGTATAAAAATTCAAAAAAACTGAAAACCAAAGCACATAGCCTTCTTATGTCATATATAGTAAGCACTCAAGTTGGTAAACAAGGTCTAGAGATATTCAAACCAGAAAAATCTTGTATCTACCCCTAACCCTAAACTTTGTCTTATGAAGTCAAGCACGAAGAGAAGTCGTTTTGGGTTTCAAACATGGAAATTACAAAAACCTTCCCAAAAGCCTCATTTTGGAGTGACTAAGAAGGATGCAGGCTTACCTTTTCATTTTCATGTTTTAAACTTGTTTAAACCTTGGTTAAACCTAGGATTTGACCAAGATCAAATGGGCATAAAAATTCAGAAAAAATCAAAAAATGAAAACCAAAGCACATAGTATTCTTATGTCATATATTAAGCATTCAAGTTGATAAACAAGGTCAAGACATATTCAAACCAGACAAATCATGTATCTACCCTAACCCTAAACTCTGTCTTATAAAGTCAAGCATGAAGAGACGTGGTTTTGGGTTTCAAACATGGAAATTTCAAGAACCCCCCAAAAGCTTCATTTTAGAGTGACTAAGAAGGATCCAGGTCGAGCTTACCTTTTATTTTTATGTTTTAAACTTGTTCAAATCTTGGTCAAACCTAGGATTTGACCAAGATTCAAATGGGTATAAAAAAATGAAAAACCAAAGCACATAGCCTTTTTATGTCATATAATAAGCACTCAAGTTGATAAACAAGGTCTAGACATATTCAAACCAGAAAAATCATGTATCTACCCCTAACCCTAAACTTTGTCTTATGAAGTCAAGCACGAAGAGAAGTCGTTTTTGGGTTTCAAACATGGAAATTTCAAAAACCTTCCCAAAAACTTCATTTTGGAGTGACTAAGAAGGATGCAGGCTTACCTTTTCATTTTCATATTTTAAACATGTTTAAATCTTGGTCAAACCTATGATTTGACCAAGATTCAAATGGGCATAAAAATAGTTAGAAAAATCATGTACGTATCTACCCCTAACCCTAAACTCTACCTTACGAAGTCAAGCATGAAGAGAAGTGGTTTTGGGTTTCAAACATGGAAATTTCAAAAACCTCCCAAAAGCTTCATTTCAGAGTGACTAAGTAGGATCCAGACCGGGCTTACATTTTATTTTCATACTTTAAACTTGTTCAAATCTTGGTCAAACCGTACCTAGGATTTGACCAAGATTCAAATGGGCATAAAATTTCAAAAAAAAAAAAGAAAAACCAAAGCACATAGCCTTCTTATGTCATATAGTAAGCACTCAAGTTGATAAACAAGGTCTAGTCATATTCAAACCAGAAAAATCATGTATCTACCCCTAAGCCTGAACTTTGTCTTATGAAGTCAATCACGAAGAGAAGTCGTTTTGGGTTTCAAACATGGAAATTTCAAATACCTTCCGAAAAGCTTCATTTTGGAGTGACTAAGAAGGACGCGGGCTTACCTTTTCATTTTCATGTTTTAAACATGTTTAAATAAGGATGCGTGGTTCTGAAACCTCATACACATTGTTGCAAAAGTAATTACATCACCTAAACAATACTACCAGTTCATAATTCTAAACTTATGTACAATCTTGGAAACATATAACGCCAGCCTAGTTCACCAATTATCATCATCCCTCTTGATGCGCTTGCCGGTGCCGCTTGTACCTGCCTCCCATGGGTTGGCGGGGGTCCAAGTTCTGCACTCGTTCGCACTTCGTGTGTCGGGAATCCTTGTTGGAGCTTCCCAACCAGATACAGGCCCTGCCCTTGCTAGCTCACCACATCCAGCCGTTGCCCTAGCTTGCTCACCATGTGAACCGCCATCCCACGGAGACCCCGAAGTAGGCTCGCACGGGTCCTTTATCCATGGTGGCATATTCTTCGGATCAAATGGTATGTTGTGCCTAAAGCAATAAGATACAAATTCCCGTGAGGTTGTCCCGACACACTGCTTCTTCTCGTCGCGCCAGGCAGGGGGAAGAGCGGCCAACCTAGCCGCTTCCTTGCAATCCGGGCAAACCACTTCCCTTGGAATTGGTTGTGCTTGACGCTGCCCATCATTGATTTTTTTGAGTCGCCTGTACAACTCAAAACTGACATACCCATCAATCGCAGCATACCTCAAGTTTACTTCAGGCAATGGCATGCACTCCCATTGATAGTGGCTGCTAGTAGGGAACTTGGTCTTCATGTCTTTGTAAGATGGGTCAATGATGGCGGCGGCCAAATCACCCATGCCAGTCCTATTGCCAGGACCATTGAAATTGATCATATCCTGAATGTCAATCCAAGTATGTTTAGGATTTTTAATGCCATCTCTAGCAAACCTTCTAGTGTCACCCCGGATGTCAACGGTTGTGAAACAAATTCCTTTATGTTGAAGGAATTCTTGCAGTGCCAGTTATCGGGACTCCTGCATGTTAACACAAATCAATCTTGTAAGATCGTATATGCTGAAATAGTACACATATTTTTCTTCCAAGAACTGTATACTTGTTGCAGTGAAACAATGATTTTGCATAAGTGATACACATCAAAATAACATGAATTATTGTTGCGACTATATAATCTAATTATTTAAGTGTCAAGTTAAGATTCAGTTACTATATGTTAATATCTTGACATCCATGCCGATTATCGGTGAGTATGAGTACATGAAATTTGTGCAAATTTTGAGTACCAAAATCATGAAACTAGATATCGTGGTCAATCCAAAAAAATTATACAAGTATGTTGGATATTACGTTCCAGACCACATTTTTCATACAAGTTAGTTTGTTCGTGTTTTCATACAAGTTAGAACCTAGTCTATTTCGAAATAAAAAAGCAGATCCAAGATAAAGGAAGAGTTTCTATATTAAAAAACAAAAGGATAAAGGAAGGCATGTGAAGAACATACCTGCAGAAATGGTACACCAAGACGTGGTCGTCCATGGCCAACTGAACGACGGCGGTACTTACTTGGTTCGCAGTGTATTCTAGGTCGAGGCCGACGAACCTGGGCCTGACCTCTAGTAGCTTTTGTTCGTACATCTTGAGGGTGTGCTCGAGAACGGAAGGGTCATTCGTGTAGACCACGTTCACCTTGGTCGTCCCATGGGGAACGACGCTCCTCTTCAGTGTAAACAGGCCGCCGTCGGCCATGGCAGCGCTGAAGCACGTCGAACTGATCGGAGGGATTGAGGGGGAGGGAGGGAGAGCAACTGCAAACAATGGGGTTTTTTGGAACTTGTCGAAATGCAGGGAGAACGAACCGCCAGGGGTTGTTTAGTGGGGACAGATGGGAATAATACTGCGATGAGGTTGAGGAATTAACTCCAACCGCCATTTAAATCTAGTACTCCCTATAGTCAGGTGATAGGAAATGGACGGGCAAGATTGATTATAGGGAGGCGAATCCCAGTATTTTCCCAATTTATTTGAGTTGTAACTAGTACAAATGCCCGTGCGTTGCCACGGGAGAAGAACAAATAATTTTAGATAGTTTTGAGATCGAGTGGGCCAAGTAAACTGGGTTAGGTTGTCGTTTGCTAAAACGGGAAAGGTGGTATACATCTTTGAAACGTCAATGTGGGATCTAGCTGATCTGATCATAAAAATCTTGGGTCAAGGATCCGATACGATAAGACGATTGATGAATTACATAACATGAAGACAATGATATTTACCAAATAACGTGAAGGAATATATCACTCTTGAAAGTTTACATCTAGATGTGAAGCAGACAAAAACCATGCCCAAATCCCTTTCATCAACACTCTCATTCTCGTTACCAAGTAGCTTGACTGCAACAATTTAGACACCCATCTTTTAGATTCACCAGCGATTTGCTCCAAGCATCTCTCTCTTTCCCTCTGTGTAGCGAGGTTTTTGGAAGAAATATTTATATATGTGAGCAAAAAAGCGGCATAACCAGAGAAATATGCTTACATACATTGTCAGGCCCATATACATTGTCCATATTCTTATCCCTTCTCACCTGACCCAGACAAGTTCTTGTCAATGCACCTCTCAATGTTCAGAGTTCAAGCTAAAAAGGTACTGAAATATGAAGATCAGTGCGCCACATTGGCACTTGATTTAGAACTTCGATCACTCTAACTCAGTCGCCAACTTATCGAATCTTGGGGTGTTGATCATTTGCATGAAGGTTAGTGGTAGGCCTATGTAAAGTAGTGGATACCGAGTTACCGACATACAAATCATACAGCTTGGTGGAAAACGACTTTAGTAGCTGCTCACAAAAATTGTCTAGACTGTGTCCATCCAATCATGTATAAAGATCGGAGAAGCTGCCTCAACTTATCGTATACAGTATTTCAGTTAGAGACTTAGAGGAAGATTCGTACAGCGGAGAGGTGCCTCACCGGGTGCTCATGTGACTGTGATTGTTGGTGGCTGACCTGCGAGGTGACCGGACCATGTTACGGAACATGTTGTTGGTCTAGTCGATGTGCGGCGAGAGCGAGTCCCCGATGGCATGGGTCACCGCCGCGGTGGTGAGAAGCACGAGCTCGTCGTTGTCTCGTACTGTGTCCAGAGTTTTGTCATCCGGTGCCACCGCAACCTGAGGCGGAGTAGGCGGAGGAAGGCATACTAAGGGTGCAAGCTCGTGGATGTCGCTCCATAGCTTCAGGACCGCGCTGCTGACGCCAGCGCTGGAGGGAGCCGTGTGTTTCGTGACTGCCGACGAGAGCATGCCGGAGTAGGGAAAGAGCGGGGTTTGTGCTCGTCTTCTCTTGCGGGATTTGTGCTCGTCTTCTCTTGCGGGATGTCGGTCCCCCATGCTATCTCCAAACTTGTCGGCTGCCTCGCTAATATCGAGCAACTACTTCATGCCCAGCGTGCTAATCAGCAACGGCGTGCCGGACGTGAAGCCCAACGCAGGCGAGTGCGTCTCGTTCCTGACCCAGCCTTTGAGGCAAAGATTTGGTCGGCGGTTAACTTCCCGCTATAGACGCAATCGAAGAAGATGGAACTGAGTTTCAGACGACGACGACCATAGCGATTGGCTGACGAAATATCCTATCACCCTAAGGACAAAACAAACTCGAAATCGTATTGATCGTAGTGCTTCGTCGCTAGTATTTTTATATAGGTGGGTTTGACCGATCATGTCCTTGTAGGAGATGAGTTCTACTCGGCTACAGCCTACACGTACACCATGGATAAATAAGGATTGTACTCGTTGCACGAGAGATCGATGCGATTGCTCTTGGCTGGGCCTCGCCAGGGCTCTGCAAACGACATAGGTAGGCTGCCGTCGGGTTTTATTGTGGCGTATATATGGAGTTCTGGACTTTGTGTCTTTGTCTATCAACGCTCGATGGTAGCGTTTGTTCGAACCGATCTGGACTCTGTCTGGCCCCACTCCGATCATTATTTTCTTTCCCTACAACGATCGGTTTCCTTATGGAACAAGAACGGATCGCAAGGTTTTCCTTCTAAACGCGAACAGATCGTGAGCGGGCCGGAGGGGCAACGGACGAAAGCGCATTATGAGGGACCAAAACGTATTATAACGGACCAAACTACGGAAACGTTACTCCCTTTATTATTAGGTATAGATATAACCATCGTTAATACTTGAATTGAAAAATATTTACAAAATAAATTTATTATATACTACATGATGAGATAATCCAACAAACCATGGAAATGCATGGCCATCCAACCATGTCACCCGCTTGTGAAAATTGTATAGGTGGTAGTGTGCGCAATACACGCGGTAGCCACTTCACAAATACATCCTTTTAATTTTGCCCCCCTTAATTCGGCCAATAAAAATGAAAAGACTTTATGTGGAAAACCAAAAAAACTGTATTTGGCAAAGTATAGTCGAAAATAAGAAGTTTTTCATTGATCTCTTAAAAAAGGGGTCATGATTCGAAAGTTCGCCATGCATGGTTCTTGCGGTAACCAAGCTAGCTCACCCATGTGGCAAGAAGAGAATCAATGTCCAACATGCATGGTTCCAAAAAAATATATTTACAGAATGATTCTGCTTCTCAAAAATATTTGCATGCCATCATGTTTGTTATTTTTCCTAGATAAAAGTAGTAATTGGTGACTTCGTGATTGCCTTGCTTGCTGATTTCAATAAGTTTGAACCTCATTTTTGGCTTTTTTTCAAATTTAGGCAAAAACTTCTTGGCAATCGACTTTGTGAGTTACTATACTTGGATGCAACCCACATTTTCGTTCGCTAATTAATGTTTTCTGATTCCACAACAATAGTGCACATCCCTATATCATCCCAAATTTTGAATTCTTATTAGTTTGGTTGATGACCACCATTCATATCCGAACTTAATTAATTGGAGTACAAATGATGGTTTCATGGTAAGCTAGTTTGACAAATTAGCCTTCGAAATGGCGATTCGCCTACCATGCATGCATGTTTGGCCTACCCGTGAAATTTTGATTTGTGGTATTGTGCACACACTGCACATGATAGCGAATAAACAAAACACATATTTGGACCCCTTTGGCCAGCAAAGGCATGTTTGGTTCCTAGCCACAATTTGTCAAGAAGCCAAAATTTGGCAGCCATGCATATAGTTTATTTGGCATGTGTTTGGTTTTTGCCACAATTTGGCTTATCACACTTCATTGCATGTATATATGGTCCATTTTTCATAGACTCAACTTTTTTTTACAAAGTTTTGACAAAGTTTGGCTTTAATATTTTAAGCCACAATTTGGTGGCTAGCCATACTAGCTTTTTTTTGTTGCTAACCACACTTTGGCTTTGGAAAAATGTGGCTACCAAACATGGGTCCTAATAAAAAGAAAACAACACACTAATGTGTGGTAAACCAAAATCCCTACTTTGCAAAGTTGCATATGTGCAAAAGGGGGGCAATGCATGCATTATTCAGAAGTTGACTGTGGTTTTCGTAGTGTAACCAATTAATTAAGCTTACATATGGGAAGAGGCTAGCGAGGCGAACTCAAGCAGCTATGGTTCCAATGTTGTCAAGTTTGAAGTGGACACTGCTTGAAGCTTGCTCAAATTAATGGGTAGAAAGCCAAAAGTAGTCCATATTTATTCTATATGTGTGTGAATAATAACTCTTCACCCCAAACCTCTATGTATGATAGGGTTTTATATTTTTTACTTGTTAGTAGTAAGTACATGTCATGTGATGGCTCCATGCACATGTTTCACAACAATTTTTTTGATTTGTTTCTACCTCATTTGGTTGGTTTCAAATTTGCTCAAACTTCCTATATATGCGCGCAATGTTGTACTATTGGGACCCATGTTTGGGCTTTGTTTGTGGTACCACACTTGCAGGGTACCTCCAAGTATTTTATTCCCAAAAATTATGAATCTAATTAAATGGTGAACTATAAAATGATCATCTAAAGTTGGAAAATAAAATCCATATATAGCTACACATCGAGATATGTGTATAAGGTAGACAAACTGCATTGCCACACATGCCTTATATAAGTTTGTTTTTTCTAGCGGAGTGGATTCCCTAATCACCCCACGGTTGTGACATTGTCAATGTTGTCATGATAAATAACATTGCGAGACTTTCCATGTTATTCTTTTTTGTAGAAATGATTGTCCCATTATGGCAAACGTCCCCATTCGTTTTTCAAATTAAGTAAATGTTATAGGATGAAAATTCATTGAAGTGACAAATTTTCTAGATTTCTAACTATTTTAGCTCATTCAAACAAGTTTGCAATAGGCCGACCTGTTGTCCAGTGACAATTTTAGAGTACAATTTGATCAACATCACAAAAAAGTGCTTTTAAGGCTCGTAAGTAGTATCATACATGCCATGTTGGCAAAAATCTAATGTGTCACATCAATTATCAGGTGAGAGATGAGAGTAGTATTATAACACATAAACCTAGAAAACTTAGAAAACTTCATGACAAATACATCATGTACACACATTTGCATTGAGATTCTACAAAACTTTCAATATGACATAAGTATGAACCATATTATGATACTATGCATTGTGGAGGTAGTATCACAAACTAGTAGTGTATGATACTACGTACTACGTACTTCCCATTGTGACTAGTCTTAATCACTCTGACCTCGCCGTCTCGCCGTCTTACTATAGTACATACTACACCCCCACTCCGTCTCTCATACATCGCCCCACTCGTTTCCCACTCCGTCTCTCATACAGCGGCTGCGCCTGTAGATATCTTCGAGGATCTGGGCGATTTTGACCCGCTTTTCGGCGCTCGCCGTTTCAAGGTGAAGACCCCAATCTTAGCATGCATGTTGGACCAATTAGGAGTACAAAATTATGTTCTAAATGTTGCTCAAACTTTCCATACAACTAATATATAACTTATACTACGTAGGTTACACCATCGAAAAAGGTATGACCAGTTGAGAAATGGGAACAATAACTTGGAACCTTTCTTACTATCGAGTGGGACATGTGATATTGGTGTGACCCTACTTTTTTCTTCTTCTACATAATGGCTACATGATGGTTCTAGAAAGAAGTGTATGCTGTTGTGGTATCTCTTGACGCGAATCCCTCTAATCACAAGCGTTAGATTTTGGAAACCAACGGTTAGTACTGCTGTTACATGTCTAGTTCAAAACTGGTGCATTTTGTATGTTGTTGTAGTAGTCTAGTAGATAGATTCAGATGCATGGTCAGGAGTGCAAACATTTCGCAACTAGTTGATCCCTCATCTTATTGTCGGATGTCACATTTCGAGTTTGTAAAAAAATGTAAATTCAAATCATAGTCACGGGTTATGTTGTATCTTGCGCACATCTAAACATTTGTTTCAAAAAGTGACCATATGTGAGCTGTGGAAAAAAGAAGAGACCAAAGTGAATAATATTCCTTAACTATTCACATATCATTTGTCTTTTTTGTGCAAGCTAGATTTTTTTTTACATACTCATCTGTGACCTGTGGAGCAATACACAACATAATATGTGTCCCAGTTTTGTTCTTCTTCATATTTTTTAAAAGTGCTGAAGTGTGATATCCGATAATAGGATGCGAGTGCAACTAGTTGCAAATGAGATGCTAATGCATGCTGATATGATACTACCTCTGTCCATAATTAGATGTATGTCTTTTGTCGTGGCCCCATCCTACTTCTGCATTTTCTTTACGGCCATTTTTGAGTAGTTGGGACCTGGACGTGATCGGACTAGTCGATACTCGATAGTAGTCGTAGCACTGTACAACTTCTGCATGTGGCGTCAGCCTCAAGAGTAGTAGTACTAGCTAACGGATAGATTATATCTGGAGAAACTGACATGTCCATTGATATGACAAGACTATACCCGGATTCGGACGCATTGTAGTGACTCCATCAATGTTCCGCTATGATGGTGTATTTTACTGCTACACCAGATTGTCGACGCAGAGGATTCCTTGGCTTCCGCGCAAGACCCTTCCCAAAGAAGGCATCTACTCTAGCCCGTTGATTCTATGTGGACGGTTCCAGATTGCTTTATGTGTTTTTGTACAGTATCAGATACTAGGTTTTCCTTCCCTCCATATTAGGGGTTGTTTGGTTTAGGAGATAGGTTTATGGGACGAGAGGTGGGTAGTGGTATAGATTTTTTTTTGCTCGAAATGTTAGGGGTGGCTATAAGATGGTGAGATTATCTCTACACACATCAAATATACCACACCTCCTATTTTTATAGCCCAAAAAAATACATAACCGGTGGTATGTGAATTGATCTGGGTAGAAATATTACACAACCGTACAAATATTCAAATCCTATAGTCAAATCCTACATAACTCCTATAGTCAAATCCTACATAACTCCTATACAAATTGTACGAATCAAAGGATATGATTTTCCCCCTATATAGCTTGTTTGATTTGAAGAATTGAATCCTCCAAAATTTCTATGTATTGTTTTCTTATACTAGTACAACCCTATGGGATTTCTAATAAGAGGTTAGACCTCTTGGAAAAATTCATATGCATCTGTGACAACTATGCTATGCATTCTCAATCTATATAGAAATTTCCTTTGTCTTTCCTATGATACCATCACGCACCTAGCTCTACCAATTCCCGTAGATTTCTTTCCCGTAGGATTCAAGGAGGCATATGTCATAGCGATTCTCCATTATTCTATCATATGAATCTAACATGCACTCTCAGTTTGAGTGATGCAAAGTGGCCACTATAAGATTTATTTAGTCAGATTAATTGGTCATGCATACACTAGTTGTTTTCTATCTTTCCTACACATGTCAATTAGCGAAATTTATAAGTAAAATCCTAAAATTCAAATAAATTGCTGAAAATTGGAAATAATATTACAGTTGTAGCAAATTACTAAATCGATCCAGAAAATATGTACATGGCTTCAAGAATCTTTTTGCCGAACTGAGTAGTCCGTAAATGATGTCCTTGGAGTAGTTTGTGAGTTAAAGAACGTCCATTTCGTCAAACTGACAAGGCCTTTGATTTGACAAGAGAACACTAATATTTTGGACCTGAATCAGAGTGGTAAAGGCGTACAGCTCGATCAATGCAATGGTATGATGGCTATGCAGCTATACCTATATAGGAGTAGACTACTAGTAGACTTTGGGACACAGAGATTTGGCTTCCGCGGCCGACCCCGAACAAGATTCTTTTACATTGCCCATCTTTTCACTGACATTGAATCGCTGAAACTTGGGGTCCGCCTGTGGCAGGACCAGCCTGTCAATGGCCCAAAGTCTTATGTGCTCCGCCCTTTGATTTTGGATGGACGGACAAGATTGCCCAGTCCCATCCCTGTCTGTTCGTTCCAGCCATCCTCCTCCCCGGGGAACCCTCCCCGGAGAGCTCTACACCGACCCCTTCTATCCTCACCTGCTTGTCCCTTCCTTCTTCCTCCAGCGATTCATCCATCGTTCAACAAGTTGTCTAAGAAGAACATGAAGAAGTGTAAGAAGAGGAAGGAGGCGTTGTTGTCTGAGACTAAATCCGCGGTGAAATCCATCCCGCTGAAAGTCCTGCAAACTCCGACTTTGAAAGTGTACCAGCGGCGCCGGCGGACAGGCATGTCTGCGCTTCCATCGAAAGCTCAGTCTGCGCTTCCATCGCAAGCTCAGTCTGCTTCGGGCTTGTTGGGTCAGGGCAGAGTAATCCAGCAAGAGTCCTGGTAGGTTTTTATCGCCATGTGCTTTCTTTGCCCCCATGAACGCAGATTACAGCAAGGCAAACAGATCCAACTATTTTTTTACCCGGGAGAACCAGCTATTTGACCGTCTTTCTTCCAGGGCCGCCCGTTCAAGTGTCGCCCTTCCTACCGATGCCGAGAAATCGACCGTGTTTCGCCAACATGGTGGGTACGTAGCTCCCCGGTATGTTTCCATGCCGAAGTTTCTCTGCCTTCTGGCTGGCTAGCGGATCAAACAATTTAACCGTCTTTCTTCCATGGCGGCTGGTTTCATCGCCATTCCTACCCAAGTTGAGAAATCGCTCGTTTCTCGCCAACCTGGTGGGTACGAAGCTCCTGGGTATGTTTCCATCGCCATGCCGGATTTTCGTTGAGTCCTTGCTGGCAGGCGGTGCCAACTAAACCGGCTATCATCTTCCAGGGCCGACGGTTCCAGGCTCGTGCTTTCTACCGCAGGATCCACTTCGTACTTAGCTATCGAGGACCCGTTGTTTGATGAGCACTTGTTAGCTCTCAAGAGCATTAATAATGTATGCACTATAATATACGAAGTATATCCATTGCTTTTTTTCTTCCTCTTCATCTCCGTACTGCATGAGGGCTTCTTTAATTCGTAGGACTTCTATAAGAATTGTGTAGCATTTAGATCCTATGGGTTCTTCCCTACATTAGTTGTTTGATTTATAGAAATATATCCTATGTTTGTTCCTTTTTTCGAAATGGGGGACATATCACAGCCTCTGCATCAAAATGATGTATATGGCTGCTTTATTGCTTTCTTCAGTTCATACACAAATTATGACAACTTCTCACGGATCAGCTAGAGTCGACACAAAGATCCACCAACGAAATATAGAAAACAGCAGGTGCCAAAAAGGCAAAAACACATCAGTAAGTAATTCTATGAGGAAACTGCCAGCCACCCTGGCTGTAAAAATCCCGTGCGGCTGTCTCTAGTCAGTTGCACCCAGACTCCCTGATATCCTGCTGATCCTCGGGCTGGAGATAAGAAACATACGGATCTAGTGAATAATCATAGGGATAACCTGCAAGAAGGGATGAGATTTGGGTTTATTAAACACGACTTCATTTTGTACATTCCAAAATAGCCCATAAAATAGCGCATACACCCTCTCTAATGTATACAAAATCCTATGCTTTTCCTAATCTTATGATTTTCATATCCTGTGAATGAAAAAGGATCCCTGATTCGATTCTTGGTGAATTTTTCCATGCAGGAAGGGATTATGAGATTAAAGGGCCACAACACCACCCTTCAGAACAGAAACCTCAAACTCTTGCATAGGTTTGGTATCCTGAATGCAGAATCAGAGACGAATGCTCAGTCTCCGGGAGAGGAGCAGCCAGTGCACGTGTGTGCATCTTCGGCCGTGTATGTTTCCATTGCCGTGCCGCAGTTTCATCGCCTCCTTGCTGGCTGCCAGATCCAACTACTTAACTGTCTTTCTTCCAGGGATGGCGGTTCCATAGTTGAAGAGGTTCCTATGGACAAGGACTTTGCAGCTCTCAGGCATATTGAAGAGGTTGGCACTCCATTTGTTTATTTCTCCCCCCTCATCTGCACTCTGCATACTTCATTGCTGTTGAATTTGCAATGCAGGATGTGATAACACGATTCTCCGCGAAACTGGACCAGATCAAGGACCACAACACCATCCTTCATAAGAAAATCCGCCAACTCGTGGGCATGGGCATTTTAAATCGTGCCATATCGGCGGAGAATGCCCGTTCCGAGCAATCTTCTTTTGATAAACGGTACTCGGATGTTCTCGCGGAGTGTAAGAAGTTGAAGAAGGAAGTCGAGGAACTACGCGCCCAGCCACCGATGAGTGTGGTCACTGACAAGGCTGGTCGTTGTGATTGCAATCGTGATCGTGAAAGTTTTCAACAGGAAGTGGAGTTGCATGCTGAACATGCGCAATATTTCGAGACGAAGTACTTGAAAGTTCGCACAGAGTGCGATAAGTTGAAGAAGGAAGTCGAGTGTCTCCGCTCCCAGCAGCCAACTATTGCGACATCACGAGACCAGGGTGTGCTAATTGCAGCCAGAATTTTGGAATCGATGAAAAGTTGAATTTGGCTTTGTTGTGCAATATAGCAAGACCTGTTCCTCCTCTGACTTCGTCTTTTGGCATAGTTGCTTTGTCTTCAGTATTGACTCCTGAATGATTCGTATATTTCTGACGGTTTCTGAATTATGTACAACTTTTGTAATATTGGTCAAACTAGTTTTGACCAGGGTTTGTGTAGGGTGGTTGAATTTTTTTGGTTGGTCCAAATTGTGTTGTGTGGTCCAAATGTGATGTATCATCACACCACCATGTGCCCCGCCACCCCCAGGTTTTGGTAATGCCATTCTGATACATGCTTCATAGAAGGAACATACATTTTTTCCGTTAGGGCATGACAATTTTGAAAAATTCAAACAAAAATGGGAAGAGAGAATGGTAACATCATTTTCCATGTGATACCCTGTGCCAAATTTTGGTTCATTTTAAGAATGTAAGGTGACAAATTACTCGAGGAAGCTAGTTGGAGTAGACGGGCATGACCGGATTGGCATAGGGGATTTATTTTTTGAAGGATGTTATTTTTCATGGACAATATCTGACACAAACAATAAAATGTTAAGGTCTCATATTATTCTGAATGATTGTGAATTACTTATGACGTTTGGAAGTATTGGTATACGTGAGAATCGAGTACATGCACGACTTCACGCGTCCACAACTAATCGGCCTCATCGTCTGTCGCGTCCACAACTAATGCCATTCTGATACAGAGAGTCAGAGGCTATAAAATAATCGGCCTCATCGTCTCTCGCGAGCTCGTCCTCTCCCCTCCCATCAACTCACCGCACCTCCGAGGCATCGACTTCCTCGTTTCCAACCGCAACAGCATGAAGACAGGTCTTGCGTACGAGGCGGAGCAATCGGCGGCCGCTCGCGCAGAGGATGCCTCTGCGGTAGTGGCCGTCGCGGCGGGTGAGGCTTCACCGGGCACCCAGGCCGCTCGTCTCCTCTGCTTGTCTGATTCTTCGACCTCGGTCGAAACGGGCGTCCTGGCCGTCGAGGAGAAGGTGGATAGCAACGCCGTTGCTCCCGCCGAAGATTCGCAAAGCGTTACAGGCCACCACGGCGAGGTCTTCCTAGACCCGGTGCTGGACGCGGACCTCGACCCCTTCGACGATTTCGGCCCAAACGTTCAGTTCCAGGAGGATGTCGACGGTGACGACGAGGAGGTACTGCTCTTTTACCAAAACTGTCCCGATCCTTTTTGTGTCATATTTCTGTTCGCATGGTTTGCACGAACCTGGTTCTTGATTGATTTGATCCCCTACCTTGTCTTGTAGATTTACTTGATTCTACGGTTCGTACGGTCAGATTCTAGTATAATTTCGACTAATCTGCCATGTAGTTGGCTTGATTTGTCATATAATTAATTTATGTGTTCATACTTAGTGGACTTGCAATTGTTGTGGCTTATGTTCATTGCTGTTCATAGGGTTTTCTCGTGATTTAGTATGATTTCTTCTGCCATTTACTTGTTCTACACATTTAATTTTAGGGTTTCTAAGGTTTGCTTATGATAGTGCAGTATTTATTCGATCTTTCATTAAGCACCTGATTATTATGTACTTTATAATTCACAGGAATATTCTGATGACATGGACGACAACAAGGAGCGCAGGGACCAGAAGAGCCGCTACGTTCTGAAGCGGCTGAAGGGTGGTGAAATTCGTTTCCGCATGCGCGGGGAGCTATTTTGCCCATTCTCAGGCAAAATCCTCCGAAGGACATCCGCAGCCTGATCCAAAGATGCGACGGGTGTAGGCCTAAGTACATCGGGGAAGCACCGCCCGCAACCAAGGCCAAGCACGCAGCATATGGCCTCTTCCTCCGTAATTACGTCTTGCCTGGCTTGTTCCCAGTCCAACGCCCCCGCTGCTGGCCCTCATGCTCCTGGTCCTGTTTAAAGTTCATATGTGTAATCTTATTCCCTTTGGAAGTTCAGTATTAAACTCTACTAGTACAACCGTGGTGGTCTTGTGATGGTAGTACTCTTTTGATGCATTTGTGATGTAGTAGTACGAAGTACTAGTATTTTTTTTTTGAAATGGTATAGTACTATCTAAGAAAAGTACTCCCTTCGATTCACATTCATTTTACACCAATAAATATGGATCGGAGTGAGGGAGTAAATTAAACATGGCATCTCGTGCATGAAGCTTGACATATCGACCAGGTTGGCTAGAATGGCAATACAATGCTGCTCATTAGGCAAATGCATGCCATGTAAAGAAGTCTATACTGACATAAAAAAAAGACTACATTGGGGATTAGAGTCAATTGGGGCATCTACAATACAGAAAATCTTGCTTGTAGCTAATTTTGGCTAAGAGGGTTTTACTCACATTACACGTGCCACTTTCCTTGTCTGCAAAACAAGTTCCAATAAAGGAAGAGGAAAGAAAAGGACATTGTGGGCGAGATTGAACACCTTTTTTATGTGTTAAGTTGAGGCCTCGTTTAGCTGAGGATTTCGACTTAGGCCTAACAGCTCAGCACACCCACAAATAAATCCCCTTGCGCACACCACTGTCAGCAAAAATAAAAAAATTAGCACGCAAGATTAAGAACGAAGTGAATTTAATTAACTTGGTTAGCTTTTCAAGCAATATATTCAGAGAAAGAGCACACATGATCAGCTCGAAATAATCGTAAGAGAAGAACAATAAATCTAAGGCACCCCACTTCATCGGAAGAAGGGGCGCGACAACGCATGGATTCATACCTTGAGTCAACGCTGGCTCGTAGAAGGGCGGCCGCGCCTCGAGGATGCCGGCGACGTCTCCACCTCGGTATCACATGTGACTGCTTCTCGACGGGCGGTGTGCCACGCCATGTAGAAGATCTATCAAAAGAGGAGAGCCCGATGACGCTACTGACGCCTCAACCTTGATAGCACCGGCCTGTTGCTCCGCACTGAGATGTGCCACATGCAAGATTTGGATGCGCCAATTTCAGAGATATGTCATGATCGTTGTAACAAATTTCACCGTGATGATGATTTGATCCTGCACTCGGCCTTGAACACAAGTACTAGTACAGTCTCACAATTTTTTTTATCATTATACTTTGTGAGATTTAGCGGATGCGCCAATTTTAGAGATATGTCATGATCGTTGTAACGAATTTCAACGTGATGATGATTTGATCCTGCACTCGGCCTTGAACATAAGTAGTAGTACATTCTCACAATTTTTTTATCATTATAATTTGCGAGATTTAGCGGATGCGCCAAATTCAGAGATAGATCATGATCATGGTAACACACTTTTCAATGTAATGATGATTTGATGTTGCACTCGACCTTGAACATAAGTCCTAGTACGGTCTCACAATTTTTTTATCATTATACTTTGCAAGTTTTAGCGGATGCGCCCATTTTCAGAGGTAGATCATGATCATGGTAACAAATTTTAAACGTGATGATGATTTGATGTTGCACTCGACCTTGAACAGAAGTACTACTACTGTCTCACAATTTCTTTATCATTATACTTTGCCAGATTTAGCGGATTCGCCAAATTTAGAGATAGATCATGATCATGGTAACAAATTTTCAACGTGATGATGATTTGATGTTGCACTCGGGCTTGAACATAAGTACTAGTACGGTCACTCAAAATTTTAGCATTATACTTTGCAACGGATGCACCAATTTCAGGTGCATGTCACCAGATCTGTGTCCGATGATGATCATGGTAGTAACCGATGTTCAACTTGATGATGATTTCATTTTACAGTCGGCCTTGAACAGAGGTACTAGTACGGTCTCACAATTTTTTATCATTATACTTGGACCTTAGCGAAATTCAAAATCTCATAGCGGCAAAACTTCCCGCCCACAAAATACAAAAATTTCACACGCTTCCAAATTCCGATTCTACCCCTGTGGAGTCGGTTGGTGGGGGGTCTGGCCGTCATTTTTTGGATCACCACCTCCCTTGCCCCGGATACCCTCCCAAAAAAATTCATTTCCCTCAGTCTCTCATCTGAGACCACCCACCGGAACTTCTCAAGTCCCTCTCTCTACCACCTCCACGACCACCGCACCGGAACATCCCCGCCGGACTTCCCTGGCCTACCCGAGCCCTCGCGATCCTCGTCATCCGGCTGCCTGCCGGAGCCGCTTCATCGACGCCGTCATCAACCGGACCGGATCATCCCCGCCGAACCTCGAAACCATATGCTCATCCAGCAGTCTACCGCAGTCGCTTCAGCTGCGGTATCGTCCACCCCACCGGAGCCGCTTCGCCGGATCCGTCGTCCACCGCATCGGATCTTGCTCACCGACACCGCTGTGCATGAACCGGATCTGCTTCACCCGCGCCGTGCATGATCTAAACTCTTCTACTGTCGCTTTTCTATTGCTTGCCTGCAAGTTCTTGTTTAATCTTGGGGGAACCTGTTTGTGCTAACGACGCGCCGTTACGTTTTTGCAGATGAGATAGGTAATCATGAAGTGTAATGGCCGTCTCTCCAACCCCAAGTAGCACATGTAGCGTACTTCATCACCGGATCTATCAACCCCCAGGAAGATCTGCTGTGACTCCCACAGAGTGCTTCTCCTAATGTAAGTCCCTTGTTTTAGCGCCATGTTCTGGGTTCAGATGCTTGTTTGTCTGAAGCTCTTTTAGTTCATTCCTAGCTATGACCGTAACACGTTGCTATTTTCTACTTCATTGCTAACTTTAAGCGATTGAACATTTTGGTTTGCATTCCCTGCTCTGTAGATGTAGCCATCATAACTTCTATCTTGCTCAGTCGTTGTTACAAAAATTATAGGTATTATAGTAACATCCTGCTATTATTTAGTTCACGGCCAATTTTAAGTAATTGCACATGTTGGTTCGCATTCCCTGCTCTACAGCTTTTGGCATCGTAACTTCTATATTTGGTTTACATTCCCTGCTCTGTAGATCTAGCCATCATAACTTTATCTTACTCAGTCGTTGTTACAAAAATTATGGCCTGCTACTATGTTGTTTGTGCCAATTTTTTACTCCATGAACATGTTGGCTTGCATTCCCTGTACTACAGGTGATGCCATTGTTTTGTATCTAGTTCATTGTAAGCTAACAAAGTAAGGACTTAGTTTGGCATGCTATCACTCTGCTATCTAGCCTGTAGTACAAATAAACTTGTCATACTACTAGATAATAATTTTGCGTGCCATCTTGTTCTTCAAAAGCTGCATTATTGACTTGTTTCTCTGACTTGGCATGACGCTCACATATGGAAAGTTGAACATATTGGTTTGCATTCCCTCTTATACAAGTTCACAGGTGATCCCACTATATTCTGTATCTGGTCCATCCTAAGCTCCAACATTAACTATCCTCTATGTGTTGCTCATTACAAGTTTATATCCCGAAACATCTTGATTTGCATCCCCTTCACTATAAGTTCAGGAGTATTATTTTGTTCACGGCCAAAATGAAGTAATTGCACTTGGCACATGTTGGTTCACATTCCCTCCTCTTTAGCTTTTGCCGTCGTAACTTCTATTTTTGGTTTACATTCCCTGCTCTGTAGATGTAGCCATCATAACTTCATCTTGCTCAGTCGTTGTTACAAAATTTATAGCCTGCTACTATGTTGTTCATGCCAATTTTGTACTCCCTGAACATGTTGGTTTGCATGGGACTCGACGTGGTAAGTCTATTTGTTTCATTCTAACATGCTCTGTTATATTGGCTGTTGGTATGCGGCATGCACTCTTTGTTTGCTTATTGTGCGCATTACAATGATCTTGTTGTAACGACGAAATGATGAGTTCCAAATTCTTTGGCAAACAATATTGCAGTGTCTTTGCGTTTCCATTGTTGCTGTCTTAACTTGTAATGTCTTTGTTTCAGATATAGGTGCTGCATGGACAACTTAAAAGATTGCTGGATCGCTTCATTGTATTATAGGTTTAATTACCATTCAATTTCTCTAGGTTCTGTAATATTTTTTCAAAGCCTTGCAGCTGATGTAATATTTAGTTAGTTTTTATAGTTCTTTCGCGCATTTTTTCTTTGGTGCTTGTGGTAAGTGAGGCTATCCGACAGAAATCAATGCTGCGTAAATATTCCCAGTATCTAAATCACGAATTCCCATCCCTTAAACGGCCCAATTAAGCGAAATCACATATGTGCCGGCTCGCAAAATCCTAAAGCGCCTATTACGCCGGCATATAAACAGCAACTAAACGGGCTGGCCCACTTACTTATTGGGCCAGCCCACTTGATTTACTGTGGACCCCACACTCTAAGTGGGCCGGCCCACTTGCTTTAAGGTGGACCCCACCCACAACTGGGCCGGCCCACTAACTAGTTGGGCCAGCCCAATTGCTTTTGTGGTGGACCCCACATACTAAATGGGCCGGCCCTTTAAGACCAAAGTGGGACCCACCAGGGTTTTTGGCCCGGCCCACTCTCTTGTTGGGCCGGCCCACTTGCTATATGGTGGACCCCACATACTAAACGGGCGGGCCTTTTAAGAGGAAAGTGGGACCCACTTGTGTTTTTGGCCCGGCCCACTAGCGTGTTGGGCCGGCCCACTTGCTATATGGTGGACCCCACATACTAAATGGGCCGGCCCTTTAACAGGAAAGTGGGACCCACCTGTGTTTTTGGCCCGGCCCACTATCTTGTTGGGCCGGCCCACTTGCTATATGGTGGACCCCACATACTAAATGGGCCAGCCCTTTAACTGGAAAGTGGGACCCACCTGTGTTTTTAGCCCGGCCCACTATCTTGTTGGGCCGGCCCACTTGCTATATGGTGGACCCCACATACTAAATGGGCCAGCCCTTTAACTGGAAAGTGGGACCCACCTGTGTTTTTGGCCCGGCCCACAATCTTGTTGGGCCGGCCCACTTGCTATATGGTGGACCCCACATACTAAATGGGCTGGCCCTTTAACAGGAAAGTGGGACCCACTTGTGCTTTTGGTCCGGCCCACTGGCTTGTTGGGCCAGCCCAGTTGATCCAATGTGGACCCCACGTACTAAATGGGTCGGCCCGATAGCAGGAAAGTGGGACCCACATGCTAATTGGGCCGGCCCAATAATTTTTTGGGCCGGCCCACTTGCTTTAATGTGGACCCCACTTTGTAAACGGGCCGGCCCGATACCAGGAAAGTGGGTCCCACATGTCTTGTGGGCCGGCCCTTTTGCCTGTTGACCGGTCAAACGAGTGCATTCGGCCCGGCCCACATGCTTAGTGGGCCGGCCCATTAAAGTTTTGACCAGTCAACTTTAGAGGTTAGGCCCGGCCCACGTAACTAATGGACCAGCCCAGCTATATAGTTGACCGGTCAAACTAAGTCAGCTGGCCCGGCCCGCAAACTTAATGGGCCGGCCCGCTTAAGACGTGGCAGGCCTCGTGTGGGCCTACCATCTACCACGGGGTTTCAGCCGGTTAACGCCGTTAACTGCCAGTTAACGGCGTCTGCCACGTGTCAGTTTGCATGACGTCAGCAGTCAACGGGCTCTCGGAAACACTTGGGCAACGGTCCGATTTTCCGTGGCGGAAGGGCGCCCAAGCGCGACGGACCGAAAAAATCGTCGTAGGACTTTGCCTGACGCAGTTTCCACAACAGAACCCATATCGTCGGGTTAGGCCCATAGGCGACGAAAAATACCCCTTAGCGGACGAATTTGAGACGTTGTCTATCAGAACTTTTCTTGTAGTGGTATTTGAACGTCGGCTCCGTTAGGACTAATATTGGTTCTCATCAGCCGACGTAAAACCGCTGCCCATCAGATCGACGTTGAACATAGGCAGAATATGTGGTGAAGATAATTTTGGCCGATTGCTGGAATCGGCCTCCACGTTGATCGAATCGCTCAATGAAGGTTTTGTAATGTTCCTTCATAGATCTTTGGGGCCGATCCCAAGGATCGGCCTCGCCACGTTTGCTCATCGGTTTGTTCTTGCTACACGGTCAGGCCGATGGATAAGACCAGCCTAACCCCGTCCTTTGTCACGTTGATGCGCTCGCAGTCGTCCAAATTGGGTGCATCGTCTAATCCTGGAGCACTAAACTCCGCTGGAAGGATGAGCACCATGTTCGTGCCAGCCGATGTTTCATCATCGGCTTTCCTTTGCTTGGGGCGCCACTCCATTTTTTGTGGTCGACCCTCTTCATCCAGGGTTCGCTGAATTTTCACGGCCAGATCAGGCCGCGCTTTCCTTAGCGTGTGCAGGTATAACCTTTCGGCTTCCTCCAAGCCGCGCAGTCGCTGAACCCTGCGCCGGTGGTACTTGTCTTCTTCTTCATCATCGTCTTCCAAATCCTCGAGATCCTCCACCCGAGGGGACTCAGCGTGCTTGTTCCGCGGTGGGAGAGGCCCTAGACGTTTGAACACGGACACGTTAGCTGCATCCTTCCTCTTCTGTCTACATTCTGGGCAGTTGCCGATTGTAGGCAATCGGCTCATTCCTGAATCCCAGCAGTGCCTGAAGAAGGGGCAGTCCCAGTGCCTATCCTCGTCGTCTTGCTCCCTCGATTTTTCCTTGGCACGGCGCTCGTACTCCTCCTTATCGCGATCGTGCCGACGATGTCTCTTGGCGTCCCTAGCCAGACGGTCTCTATCATCATCGTCGCTGGATCGTCGGCGTTGGCTATATTGACTCACGTACTTGTTGAGGAGGTGATCGGAGAGAGGTCGCTGATATCTTGCGTTCTTCACTTCTCCCTATGTGATGTAGCGCTTGCCATCGTGACGGAGCCGATCGCGTGGAGCGGCCTCCTCTGTGTCCTTGCTACGAGAGCAGCTGCCCTCGTCTCCGTCCTTGCCAGCGTGGTGTCCAGGTCCTACCATGTTGATGTTGAACGAGAATCCTGGCTGGCAACCTTTAGGGTAAGTGCACTCTACCATGTTAACGGCGGGGAAGGGGTGGGTGTCGACCTTCATGGCGTACTGGTTGAAAATCAGACGTCCTTGTTCTATCGCCATTTGGATCTGCTGACGCCACACCCTGCAGTCGTTGGTGGCATGGGAGAACGAGTTATGCCATTTGCAGTATGGCTTTCCGTTCAGCTCCTGTACCGTGGGGATTTTGAGACCTTCGGGTAACTTCAACTGCTTCTCCTTGAGTAGGAGGTCGAAGATTTGCTCAGTTTTAGTCACGTCAAAATCAAACCCTCTGGGCGGACCTGGTGGCTTAAACCATTTGCAGGACACGGGGGTTGCCCCCCGAGTCCATTCAGCCACTGCTACCTCTTGATCTCCCGCAGAGCCTTCGTCTTCATCTGCCTCAACCAGGACTACCGCACGCTTGAATTTGTCTTGGTACAAGTCCGGGTGGCGCTGTTCATATAACGACAGTTTCTGAACCATGTGCGCCAGTGAAGGGTAGTCTGCTTGGGAGGCCATATCCTTGATTGGTGATGCAAGGCCCACCACTGCCAACTCGACTGCTTCTTTTTCAGTCACACGAGCCGAATAACATCGGTTCCTAAGATTTCTGAAGCGCTGGACGTATTCTGCCACAGTTTATCCACGCTTCTGACGTATTTGTGCTAGATCGGCAAGGCCAGACTCGGAAGCCTCTGAGTGATACTGCATGTGGAACTGTTCTTCCAACTGCTTCCAAGTCCGGATCGAGTCTGGTGGCAACGAAATGTACCACCCGAAAGCCGATCCTGTGAGGGACTGTGCGAAGAACCTCACACGTAGCTCATCTGCTGCTGAGATCGTGCCCAGCTGTGCCAAATATCGGCTCACATGTTCGATGGAGCTGGAACCGTCTGATCCATTGAACTTGGAGAAATCAGGGAGCCGATATTTGGGTGGTAGCGGGATCAACTCTTACTCGTTGGGGTACGGCTTGGAACACTACAAGAAATCTGCCATAAGTTGACAAAATAGAGGTGTCACTGAAACGTCAATAATGGCTACTTGTGACGTTACGGTGACGCTTTTCAAAACGTCGAAAGCTGGGAGTCAGCAGTGACTGCTTAAGACATTCCACTTGAAAACGTCGTAGAGCTTTGTGACGTTTTAAAATGTCATTGACGGCATGACGTTCCCAAAACGTCATGGGCACCTGCCCCCGAGTCCAGCGTGGCAATCCGACGTGGCAAAATTATGACGAAACCAAAATGTCTTAATTCAAAATCAGCCCGGTCCAATTCTGTATTCTACATGGGCCGAGCCCAATAATTCCAGCCTTTTACCATAAGCATTGGCCTTTGTTTTGGTCCATTTCTGTTTTGGGCCTTAGCCGTTTTGCACCCTTTTTCTATTTTGGGCCTCACCATTTTTACAGCCTTTCTCTATTTGGGCCTTAGCCTTTTACGATCCATTTATTCTTGGGTTGGTCAGGTTTATATTACCAAGATTAGACAATATATAAACATCAACACATGATGAAATCATCCATATAAGAGCAGTAACTGAATATATTACAATATTTTCACAAATCAGATATATATACAAGAAAGACACTAACAACAGATTCATATACAAGAGAGTTCAGCAGCCCCCTCCTGTTCTCGTGGATGATCGGAGGGTCTTGCCTCACGATTGGCTTCAGAATTTTGGATTTCTTCTTTGCCTGTGCAGCTGCCTTTGACACTTCCTCGGCATTGTAACCTGAATGAGCAGAAAAGGGTGATAAGTTCATTCTGTGTTGAAACTTGAAACCAAACGATAAACTAGGACGCAAGTGGCATGGGTCAAGGCGTCATGTTGATCCATCGTCCCATTCTAGTTCATATGCTTCGACATGAATACAGAGGGAACATCCAATTAAGTTAGAATAAATTGTTAGATGGTACTGATCGACTTGCATTCATTCCTGAAACTTCTTTATCTTGTCATCCAGTTGGGCAACCGCACCAACAGTTTAGAACAAATTAGTAGGTGTTAAATGAGTACATGTTCTTTTCTACATACATATTATACTGTGCAAAGACAAGTTCCTTTCTTGTTCATCTTATTTGATGTAAATTCAGTTTTCTTATTTGACAAACTACTGGATGTTTGGATTATCACAACTACCAAAGTATCAGGAAACAATTGCTGTTAGCTGGCTCTTTATAGCTCAGCTCAAGTTTTGAACAAATGCTACCAAAAACAACAGCATGACAATAGATCTACTAAAATAGTACATGATAACAGATTAATCAATAAAGATGGTCACTCACAGTAAGGACTGGGCCAATTGTCAAATCTTCCAGCTTCCTTCTTTCAGAAAGTCCCTTCATTTTCTCAAGTAGCCCACTAGCTGACCAATTCTGCAATTAGAAGAAATCTTTCAAATAAACTACAAGAAAAGATGAACACGGTTATTGCAACCTATTGACAGGGAAGCACAAGCTTCTAATGAACTCCAAAAGTTCATACAGAACAATTCGTATTTCTTTCTTTCTCTTGAGCTTCTTGCATAATGTATCCAAACAATAGAAATCAATATGATAAGAGATAGCTGGACTTAAACCTAGTATTCATCAACTTACATGTACTAAAGATATCAGCACATGGGCCAATAAGTTATGAATAAACCCATCAAAATGTTTGGCAATTGTGGTTTCATTATTTAATCTTTACCTTGTGCATGAATAAATAACAATTCATAATTTTGCACACAGTTATTATTGCAATCAATTGACTGGAAAGCACAAGCTTCTAATGAGCTCCAAAAGTTCATAAAGAATAATTCATATATATTTTTCATTGACACACCTACAGAGCTAATTCTATTGGGTCAGTTTTGTTCATATATATTAAAACAGCAGCTAACTAACTCAATACCACAGGTGCAAGCAAGTTCAAAACAAGCAAGATAAATGATAACTCTAATTATGTCAGATAATTTGTACCAGGACAAACAGGAATGACATGGAATTAACATAACCAGCAATTAAAATCAATCAAGAGCTAGCCTGAGTTGGTCAGAGATAATTTGTACCAGGACAATCAAGAACGACATGGAATTAACATGCATACAAGATCTTCATTTAGCATCCCACCCGCAAGGGGCCATGGTAGTAAGAGTTGATTCTTCCATGTCGACAACCTCTTTGATTTGCAGTATGCTCATCAACATGTCGAAATAGAAAAACATAGGATTTAAATGAGTCTAACTCTAGAGTCTGCGAAGGAAAAATCACCGCCGATACCACCTCTGGCTTGCACTCAGGTAATTGCATGAGTTACTTTGCCGAGGAAATAAATAGACGTCGCTAATTTAGAAAGGCATCAGCAAAAGTGATGCCAAAGAAAAATGCAGGGATGTCACTAGCATCAGCAAAAGTAATGCCAGGAAGCAAATAAATCGAAGCCATCATGAATTCTAAGTTCCTGGAAGAGTAGAAACACAAGCTCGAATAATAGCATAAATAATCGCCATGGAGGAGGTTCCAGATCCAGAACTCATTAATAAATCTGGTATGTCCTCATAGCCAATCAATATATCATCCAATTATCTTTTCATTGGATAGAAAATTACGTATGATGAAACCAGAACACAACATCTTAATGTCACAGCAAACTACTAGTAAGGAAAAAACAAAACAAATTCCTATGCAGACATACACGGTGCAGTCCACAGAAAACAGGGAGTCACCGAGAGAGAAAGTGAGACCTTCCGATTTAGCACGACGCTGCTGTAGGAGAGGGCAACTGAGAACGAATTTTATGTTCTTGACTAGCCCATAAACAAGAACCAACACATTTTACTAACTTGTAGTGCTGTAATCTTAAGCATCAGACTGTATAACTAAACAACACATTCAGAAGGTAACAAGCTGTTAATTTTCTAATTACTAACAAGCTGCTCCAATTTTTCTGAATGAATAGGTAATATGAGCAGGTTCACATTCTGAAGCATGAAATTCTACAGATAATAATGTAACAACACAAGTATGCTTTCAGAACACAGCAAATCAATTCAAGCAAAGAACACAGAAAAGGAGCTAATAATCGACCATGGGGATGAGTGTGTACTACTTGCGCGTCATTGTGTTGGTCGGTGCGGACTATGCAGATCTTGTCGCCCCTGGCTCCGAGGCTGAAGTTGCCCTCGCTGCCAGAGCCGGAAGCAGCAGGTCGGGTGGATGCCAGCGTCGATGCGCCGCCTGTCCTTGGCTGTGCCGACGACAACACACGGGCAGGGGGAGGCCGGCCTTGAGCTCCTCTTCATTTGCTGCACGGGAGCGGACTTGAGCAAGACTAAATCGATGTACAGGTGCCGGAGAGGAGAGGGGATCGGTAGATTACCGTGGCCGGCGAGCTCGACACGGACGCCGTTAAGAAGATCCAGCGCCGTCTTCATCCTGTGCCGCTGATGTTGCTTTCTCGCCCTGCCGTCGCCATGGGAGGCCGTGGCTGGTAAAGCTCAAGACGGAGGAGGGCCTATCATGGGCCCGGACGGCGTCCGCCGGCGAGGGCCAGCAGAGGGCGGTGGTCTTCGACGCCGGACAAGCAGCCGCTCCTCTAGGGTTTCGCGGAGGCGCGGGGATGCAGGGGCGGCGTGGGTCTGGGGGGGAGGGGACGGAGCTCCGCTGCGGTGAACCTGGCGGTGAGGAGCCCGCGTCCCTACGGCGCGGGGAAGCGGCGAGCCCCGGCCGGCGTGGAGGAGCCTGGCGCGGCGGGAGAAGCCGGGGGTGCGGCGGGAGAGGCCGGGGGTGCGGCGGGAGAAGCCGGGGGTGCGGCGGGAGAGGCCGGGGGCGCGCCTGGAGTGGCCGGCGGTGGCTCGCCTGGAGTGGCCGGCGGCGGCTCGAACCCTAGCCGGGGGTGCGGATGGGGTTGGATTTGGGGTAATTTTGCGCGGGTAGTCTTGGGGCGGCGCGGTCTGGGTCAGTTTTGTTGGAGTGGTTTGGACTGGTCGGGGCGCGCGTGCCCAAAATTTTTAGGCGCCAATGGGAAAATCGAGCGCAGCAATTTCGGTTCATGTTTGGTGCGTTGGATTCATTGGACGGTTGAGATCCAAATCTGGGGCTGATCCTTGGTAGGTTGTTTCCTGGCTTCTGATTGGCTAGATTTTTTTTGGCCTGCTAATGACGTTTTGACCTAAATTGCCAATGACGTTTTTGCCCAATAACGTCACGATTTTCTAGGGTTTTGCCCCCCCTGAGTGGCCAAGGACGGTCAAAGCTAGGAACGTCATAAAGTTATGACATTTTGATTTCCAGTCATAAAAAAAACGTCATATTATGGCAGATTTCTTGTAGTGGAATAGCCGATTGTCCTCCTTTTCGGCACCATGCCGAACTGGTCTCTCAGTATGGTACTGAATTGATCCGCGGTGGTGGCTGCAGGAGTCGAATTCTGAAGATTCGCCGAAGTGGCATACTTAGCCAGCCATGCTTGCTTTTCCAGCTCTGAGCCAACTGCAGGAGCTGAGCTCTGGAGGTTTGTCGGAGTGGCATACTTAGCTAGCCACGTCTGCTTCTCAGGATCTGTTGCTGAAGTTCCTCCTGCTTTTCCAGAAATCCCTGCTGCTGCGGCCTGGTTTGTGAGAGCCCAGTTACCGCAGTCTGGCACGTATGTGCACGTGTACCCGTGAGGGATCTCCTTAGGCGCCTTGTGCAAGAACTGGTAGTCACTAGGGTCACCACCGATCTTGTAGACGACGAATGCCGGTGAATTCGGCACTTCTGGTGCTGCCAACGCGAATGGCAGCGGTGGACGGGACTGGAGTGGCATCTCTCCTTGGTACGTCCCGAGAGCTGGTCCTAACGGAGAGTACTGGTGCCTCATGATTTCCTGGATCACCCGAAGAGCAACACGCTCCAAAGTGTTCAACAGGTTCTCAGAGTGGCGGTGTAGCGAATGAGCTACCATGAAGTTAATCTCCTGACGCAGGGACCTAGTGCGTTCTTCTGATGGGGAGGATAGGTCTATTCCATCGAGCGCACCTTCAGGCGAGAACCCTTTCCACCTGATGCCATGTGAGCGGGTTCTGTGAAAGGAGCCGATGAGGTCGGCTTCGAGGATCGCTTTGACCTCGTCATACTTCTTCTTGAGCTCCTCGGTCAGATCCTCGTACGTGACTGGGGTGCCGTCCGCCATCTCAGATGTAGATGGGGATGTGGTTGATGTAGAAGATTGTCCCACCGGGCGTGCCAGAATGTGTTGCGGTCGAAAACCCACCGGCGAGCAACGACGGGCAACACAGGAGAGCCGGGAGCAACTTAGGGCTGCGGATGGCCCTGGTCTCTCCGAGCGACGGCCCGCAAAGAACTCCGGCACGCACGTCCGATGCTGGTGCAAGGGCGTGCCACCTGACCTATACCTGGTCAGGAAGGTGATGGAGATGCCTCGCTTAGTTTCCTGCATGGCATACACGTAAACATTAAATACGAGCCTCGATCGGCTCTCAGGTTGTCCTGTGAATCGGCTCAAAGAGCCGATCCACCCATGATTCGCACGAGGTGTACGAATATATGGTGGTCCTGCTTGATCAAGATAAAGCTAAAACGATCTACGACGATTTAGGGTTTTCACCGCATAATCGGAACGTCCTACTCGTGATTGGGCCTCGCGGCCGCGCACGGTGATCGTAAGCCGATCCTAGACAGGGCCTAAAAACCAACACGAGGTTGATCCCCGGAACATCCTGTCTAGGGCTAGCAAACTACACCCTACGCGCCGCTGGATCCTCCAACCCTTTGTAAGGCCTAACTATGCAGATATTAAACTAATCCTTGAAGAACAAGGAGCAACCATAACGGATCGGATCTACTAAATAATGATCAAGCGGGGTGCCGCCCCTACACCTAAGATAGGTGTAAGGGCGGCTAGATGTCTAAGGGTTGTACTACGACAGCATATGATACGAAGAACAATGCTAACCCTAACACATCTAAGATAACTACGTTGCTCGCCATCAAAAAGGCTTCAGTACGAGCAACGCATGAACAACGAATAAACTTGTACTGCCTAGATGCGATCTAGGCAGCATGATGCTTACCCGGAAGAAACCCTCGAGACAAGGGAGTTGGCGATGCACCTAGATTGATTTGTGGTGAACGTGATTGTTGTTTATTCCATAAACCCTAAATACATATTTATAGTCCGTAGACTTTGTAACGTGGGAATAATCCCCACCGTGCACGAGACAAACTCTAACTAACCGACACGTATCCTACTATATTACAGATACACGGGCAAACTAGCCCAAACTTTGCATAACAGGCCGATTCACTTATTTCTTCCATGTATATTTTTCAAGTCCATCTTGATCGCGGCCCACCTCTGACTCGGTCAAATTCTGGTGATAACACCACCTACCACAAGTTCCACGCAAGAGCGTGCTACATCTACAACAAGCTCAAGATTCCGGGTCCCAATGGTATGATTACCGTATCCGGAGACTACAAGAAAGCTCACGAGTGCGAGTTGGGCGAAGCCGCCTTCGCAGAATCTGTGATATCCGGAGAGGAGCTGGAAGGCTACAGAGCCGCGGTGGATCCGACAGAGATGCAAACCACCAAGAGGCAGATCTCCGAACAGAAAAACTCGTTCAGGGCCGCGATAGAGACCAAAAACATCGACCTCAAGAAGGGAGATGCATCTAAACAGGTCTCGGTCGGAGCCAATATGGACCCCAAATAGGAAGACGCGCTCGTCAAGTTCCTTCGCGCTAACATGGACATCTTCGCATTGTAGCCTTCTGACATGTCCGGAGTACCTAGGGAACTCGCCGAGCACTACCTCAACATAAATCCGAGGGCTAAACCGGTGAAGCAAGCTATGCGACGCTTTGGAGATAAGAAGCGCCGCGCCATAGAAATGGAACTAGCTAAGTTACTAGAGGCAGGTTTTGTAATAGAAGTTATCCATACTGATTGGGTCGCAAACCCCGTCCTTGTACCCAAAAAGAATTCTGAAACACTAAGAATGTGCATCGATTACTCCGGCTTGAATAAGCATTGTCTGAAGGATCTGTTTCCCCTGCCGCGCATTGAACAAGTCATTGATTCGACGGCAGGGGCGGAACTTCTGTGTTTTCTTGACGCATATTCCGGGTACCATCAGATCCGGATCAAGAAGTCCGACCAAAAGGCGACCTCGTTCATCACCCCATTTGGCACTTACTGCTATGTTACAATGCCTTTTGGTTTGAAAAATGCAGGTGCCACCTACCAACGTACGATGCAGCGGTGCTTGAAGGAACAAATTGGCCGGAACGTACACGCATACGTCGACGACATTGCGGTCATGACACGGAAAGGATCCGACTTGATCAGAGATCTCACAGAAACCTTTGAGAATCTCCATCGGTACATGATGATGTTGAATCCGCTGAAGTGCGTCTTTGGCGTTCCAGCTGGGAAACTCCTTGGCTTCATTGTCTCTAACAGGGGCATTGAGGTTAACCCGGAGAAAACCTAGGCAATCCTGTGCATCAAAAGGCCAACTTGTCTCAAAGACGTGCAGCGACTAACTGGTTGTGCTGCAGTAATCAGCAGTTTTGTCAGCCGTCTTGGCGAGAAGGCGCTACCCCTGTACAAGCTGTTGAAGAAGACAGACAAATTTGTCTGGGACGACGCAGCGGACGCAGCACTCCAAGGGTTGAAGGAAATACTCACTTCCCCACCTATCCTAGCAGCTCTAGAAGAGTCAGAGCCCATGCTTCTTTATCTGGCAGCTACTAACAGAGTCATCAGCCTCGTCGTCGTGGTGGAGCGACAGGAAGAAGGGCACGAGTATGGAGTCCAAAGGCCAGTCTACTACATTAGCGAAGTGCTTACGGAATCCAAACAAAGATATCCTCACTTTCAAAAGCTAGCCTATGGAGTATTCCTTGGTAGCAGGAAACTGAGGCACTACTTCCAGGAGCATCCAGTAACAGTCGTGAGCAAAGCTCCGCTGTCAACGATTCTCAATAATGCCGACGCAACAGGACGCACAGCAAAATGGAGCATTGAATTATCCGCCTTCGACATCAACTACAAAGACAGGACTGCGATTAAGTACCAGATCTTGGCAGATTTTGTCGCAGATTGGACAGAAGCTCCGGACATAAGCCTGGAGACGGAACCAGAGACATGGGTTATGCACTTCGATGGATCCAAGCAGCATCAAGGCTCGGGAGCCGGAGTCACCCTGAGGTCCCCTACCGGAGAAGAACTGCAGCACGTTCTGCAGATCCACTTCCAAGCTACAAACAATATGGCGGAATACGAGGCTCTACTACACGGACTGCGCATCACTAAGGAGATAGGGATCAAGCACATCATTTGCTGCGGAGATTCCGACCTGGTGGCACAGCAAGTAGTCGGAACCTGGAACACCAGAAACTCCGTCATGGCGGCTTACAGAGACAAAGTTGACGAGATCGCCAAATGCTTCCTCGGATACGAAGTCAAGTACGTCAGGAGAGACGACAACGCAGCGGTAGATATGCTATCCAAGCTCGGATCCGGCAGGAAACCAATTCCGCCTGGCATTTTCCTAGAGCATCTACGGATACCCTCGGTGAAGGGCGCTAACCCAGAAAATCCAGAGGTGGCAGTATCTCCGGCTAGAGAAGTGATGGCTATCATTCCGGCCTGGACACAGCCTTTCCTGGACTACTTCATTGATCAAAAGTTGCCAGAGGACGAGGTCCTCGCACGACAGATCATCAGACGAGCAAGATCCTACACAATTGTTGGTGGACAGCTCTACAAACGAAGCGCAACAGGGGTATTTCTTAAATGCGTCTCTAATCAAGACGGCATTGAAATCCTCAGAGAGATCCACGCAGGAGACTGCGGGCATCATGCCCCCCCAGGTCACTCGTTGCAAAAGCTTTTTGGCTCGGATTTTACTGGCTCACAGCTAAAGAAGACGCTGAAAAGCTAGTGAAGACCTTTCGAGGTTGCCAGTACTACGCTACTCAACCAAACGCTCCAGCTCAAAAGCTGAAGACCATCCCTATCACCTGGCCATTCGCGGTCTGGGGTCTCGATATGGTTGGTAAACTAAAGAAATCATCTCCTGGCGGTTTTGAGTACCTCCTGGTCGCTGTTGACAAGTTCAGTAAGTGGATCGAGGCAAAGCCAGTGAGAAAAGCCGACGGTGCTACAACACTAAAATTTGTTTGCAGCCTCGTGATGAGATTCAGCATCCCACACAGCATAATCACAGATAATGGCACAAACTTTGCACATGGAGAACTGAAGGATTACCGTGAGGACGTAGGGATACGGCTGGACCTTGCTTCTGTGGCTCATCCACAGTCCAATGGTCAGGTCGAAAGGGCCAATGGTCTCATATTATCACGAATTGAATTAAACCACGCCTTGAAGAACCACTGCGACGCGCAGCAGGAGCTTGGGCTGATGAGTTAGATTCTGTATTGTGGAGTTTACGAACTACCCCAAACAGGTCAATCGGATTCACCCCTTTCTTCCTGGTATACGGATCCGAAGCCGTGCTCCCCTCCGACATCATCCACGATTCAGCGCGAGTTTCCGCCTTCAATGAAGAAACTGCTGACGAGGCCAGACAGCTATCTGTGGACCTGATCGAAGAAGCTCGGAATTTAGCTGACCAACGCTCCACCATATACCAGCAGAAGCTCTGACGCTACCATAGCCGTCGAGTCCGGAATCGCTCATTCATGGCCGGAGACTTGGTCCTCCGCCTTCGTCAGGTGAAAGACCATAAGCTACAATCTCCATGGGAAGGACCTTTTGTCGTTAGCAAAGTGCTTCACAATGTATCGTACTACCTTGTCGATTTCCGGGAGCTAAAAGATAGACCTGCTAATTGGCACCAAAAACGCAAGAGGGAGGATCCAGATGACATATACGATGAAACAGATCGTCCCTGGAACATTGCAGAGCTACGTCCTTTCCACACTTAGCAAAATTTTAGAATTACATACCTTGTAATAGTTATGCATGATCAATGAAATAAAGCTTTTGGTTCACTCTTTGAGTCTTTTACCTCCTTTACTTGTTCATTTTTAGATCGTGTATGTTTTCCGACTAAAACCGCAGAGCTGGATATTTCCGCCTAGGTGTGTATGAAAGTTGTGATTTTCAAAATCGTCCTTTTCTAGACGTAAGCTTAAGTTTTCTGGCGGAAATATTTTCTGTTGCGAACTCATGGATTCCCAGTAGCGATTTCCGGCACCTACGCTGGGGGCTTGTTTCCGTGGTTATTGACGGATGCCATTGGGCTTCGTCGCCGCTGGCTAGCGTTTCCGGCTAACGGTCTTCCGGCTCGTGGAAGGTCAAATGAGCAAGCCGGAAAATATAAAGCCAGCACTTGCTTTCAAACAAAACGAAACATGCAAATAACATTCAAACGGATAGCATGATAAGTATTTCCGCCCATGCATAAGTGTTTCGTCCCTAGCTACTTAAGAATTTAAGTTATCTTACAAACCCACTCCGGGGCCAAAATGATGCATCAGTTCTTTTGTTTCACAGATTTCTACTTGGACGATTGCTCCTCGTCAGATGCTACATAGGCGGAGCCGTCGCCAGAGCCATCGCCGGAGCCAACATTGGAGCTGTCCTCGGAGCCTTCATCGACTTGGCCAGCGCTCGATCCGGAGCCTTCCGCGTAGTACTCCTCCTCAGCACCTGTTATCACCAGATTTTGGACAAATCCAGAGGTGGGCCGTAAGAGAGATGGGCTTGGAAGACTACACGTGGAAGATCTCTGAAGCGGCCTTGCACGGAGAATTTGGGCTAGATTGCCCGTGTATCTTTAATTATAGTAGATTTTATCTTAGATCAAAAGTTAGAGTTTGTATCGTGCACGGTGGGGTATTCCCACGTTAGAAAGTCCCCTGGACTATAAATATGTACCTAGGGTTTATGGAATAAACAACAACTCACGTTCAACCCAAAACAAACCAATCTCGGTGCATCGCCAACTCCTTCATCTCGAGGGTTTCTATCAGGTAAGCGACATGCTGCCTAGATCGCATCTTGCGATCTAGGCAGCACAAGCCCCATGTTGTTCATGCGTTGCTCGTACTGAAGCGCTTTTGATGGCGAGCAACGTAGTTATCATAGATATGTTAGGGTTAGCATTGTTCTTCGTTTAAGCATGCTTACGTAGTGCAACCCTTGCATATCTAGCCGCCCTCACACCTATCTCGGGTGTGGGGGCGGCACCCCGCTTGATCATTATTTAGTAGATCTGATCCGTTACGATTGCTCCTTGTTCTACAAGGATTAGTTTAATATCTGCAATAGTTAGGCCTTACGAAGGGGGGGAGGATCCAGTGGCACGTAGGGTGGCGTTCGCAAGTCCTAAACGGGATGTTCCGAGGATCAACGTCATGTTGGTTTTTAGGCCTTGTTTAGGATCGGCTTACGAGCACCGTGCGTGGCCGCGAGGCCCAACCTGGAGTAGGATGATCCGATTATGCGGTGAAAACCCTAAATCGTCGTAGATCTCATTAGCTTTATCTTGATCAAGCAGGACCACCAAGTATTCGTGCACCCCGTACGAATCATGGGTGGATCGGCTCTTTGAGCCGATTCACAGGATAACCTGAGAGCCGATCGAGGCTCGTATTTAATGTTTACGTGTATGCCATGCAGGAACTAAGCGAGGCATCCCCATCACCTTCCTGACCAGGTATAGGTCAGGTGGCACGCCCTTGCACTTCGCATCGCCGCGTGTGACCAGAAGAGCATTGCGGGCCGTCGCTCGGAGGGGTCTCAGCCAGCCGCAGCTCTAGGCTCTTCCCGGCTCTACTAGTGTTGACAAGGCCGCTGCCCGCCGGTGGGTTTTGGCAGTCAACACATTCTGGCACGCCCGGTGGGACAAACGTCTACATCAACCACATCGCCATCTACATCTGAGATGGCGGATGGCACGCCAGTCACGTACGATGAGATCAAAGCCATCCTTGAAGCCGAACTCATCGGCTCTTCCCACCGAACCCACTCCCATGGCGTCAGGTGGAGGAGTTCTACGCCTGAAGACGCACTCGATGGAGTGGACCTGTCCACCCCGTCAGAAGAGCGCATCAGGTCGCTGAAGCACGGGGATCTACCCAAGGAGCTCAGAAGGAAACATGACGGGGTCAAGACAACCCCTGGAGCCGAACTCATCGGCTCCTCTGAGAAGACCCGGCCGCATGATACCAAGCTCGGTAGAGACCCCTGTCCGGGGCCCGGCGTCGACACGGTGGATCTCAGCCACTCCATAGTTCAGCCAAAGTTCTCCTTTGGTGTCAATATGGCAGGGCCTGCAAGCCGCCATGACAAAGACGAAACAGAAAGCAGCCACTCCCGTGGCAAGAATAAAGAGAAGGCCAATCCACGCGACCGGCCCCAAGATGAGGACAGGCGGTACCTGGCAAGGGAGGGGATAAGAAGCGTGCGATATCAATGCCCACTCTCCGAGCACCTCCTCAACAAGTACGAGCAACGCCACGACCGACGTCGGCGCTACGACGTAGATGATGAAAGGAATTTTCGGTCTGAGGCCGAGGTCAGAAGGTACCGCCAACATGGCAAAAGCAACGACGGGTACGATCGTCGCGCCGAAGGAAGGTCAAGGGGGCAGGGTGACATGGATAGGCACTGGGACTGTCCGTTCTTCAAACATTGCTGGGACTCAGGAATGAGCCGATTACCAACAATCGAGAATTGCCCAGGATGCAAACAAAGGAAGGAGGATGCCGCTAACGTATCCGTGTTCAGCCGTCTGGGACCTCTCCCGTCTCGGGATAAGCATGCTGAGTCCGCTCGGGTAGAAGACCTCGGGGAACTAGAGGACGATGCTGAAGAATGCAAATATCATCGGCCCAGGTGGTGCCCTGATGGGCTCAGCCGCTCCCAGAAGCGAAGGGTTCAGCGTCTGCGTGGGTTGGAGGAAGCTGAAAGAGTATACCTGCGCACGCTAAGGAAGGCACGGCCTGATCTGGCCGCCAAAATTCGACGAACCCTGGACGAAGAAGGTCGGCCACAAAGAAAAGAGTGGCGTCCCGAACAGAGAAAAGCCGATGATGAAACATCGGCTGGCACAAATATGGTGTTCATCCTCCCTTCGGAGTTCAGTACTCCAGGATTAGATGAGACTTCTGTGGCACAACTTGATTGCGGCCCACGGCCGGTTATCTTTGAGAAGCCACGGGAAAGGAGCTACAGGCATCTGAAGGCCCTGTACTTACGAGGATATATCGATGGGAGGCCTGTAAATAAGATGCTGGTGGACACCGGAGCGGCAGTTAACATCATGCCGTACTCTATGCTACGTCGGCTGGGACGCTCTAGCTCGGATCTAATCAAGACCAACGTGACGTTGAGCGACTTCAACGGCCAAGCGTCTGAGGCACAGGGAGTTCTGAACGTGGATCTGACCGTAGGAAGAAAAACTATCCCTACAACGTTCTTCATCGTCGATAGCACGAGCAGTTATGCTGTGTTGCTGGGGAGAGATTGGATCCACGCCAACTGCTGCATTCCCTCCACGATGCACCAGTGCATAATACAGTGGGATGGTGATGAGGTAGAGGTCGTCCAGGCCGATGACTCAGCCGAAGTTTCAACGGCTGGCATGAACGCATGGGAAGCAGCAGGCCAAGAACCCCTCTCAGGCATCAACTTGGACGACTGCGAGCGCATCGATGTGACAAAGGGGAGGGTTAAGCTAGTTTTATCCACTGGCCTGACCATGTAGTTGAAGCAAAGCAATGTGCAGCTTGGCGAGGCTGATCCTCGTGATCGGCCCCAAGGGTCTATGAAGGGACATTACAAAACCTTCACCGAGCAAACAACGTGAAGGCCGATTCCAGTAATCGGCCGTGAATATCCTCACCATCCATACTACCTGGGTTCAACACATGATCCAACAGAGCCGATATCATCAATTCTTTTGACAGAATTGGCTCGGGGGGGCGCCCAAGTGGATGAAACACGAGGATATGCAGTAGAAGTGTCCCATCCTGTGGCGATGGGTATTGGAGTATGGGGGCCGATACTCAAATCGGCCGAAAATTCAAAATTTTTTGAACACAGCCGATGTACAGACATTGACTTAAGGATGAATCAGCCGATATGCAAGTCTTCAAGATCAGCGGCATTAGCAAGCGAGGAATGTGACATCTTCCCGAACCAGGACCGCAGGTTTGAGGGTCGTGGCCCTGATTAACATCGAGTCAGGGTAAGAATGAGCCTAACGGAGGAAGCATATCTTTCCTAAGACTGGGAGAACAGCCGATGACGAAACAATCGGCTGCGATGTTTTGACCAAGATGGTGACTTAGTAGCTGTCACTTCCAGGAGGTGTCCCAGCCTGCCAGAGACGAAGAGCCGATACTTGATTGGAATCGGCTGATGTTGCATTACAGGTTGGATGCCGAGGGCGACCGACGTGGTCGGCCCACTGATTATCCTCGCCCGACTGAGACTCGGGGGGCAGCTTGCCCCGAAGGATCCTTTACTACACGAGACTGATTTCGTTGGAATCGGCTAACTCTGCATCACAACTGGCCTGAGGAATGGTGCCGATGTTACAAAATTATCAGTTTCAATGTGCAAGACGACTCAGCAACAAGCCCAGGACTATGTTGGGGGCACCCACTCAGCACCAGATCATTAGCCTGCTGAATCGGCGGTATAGATTGTCAGCGGAGGAAAGGTGGTCAATTAATTGATCCCGTACGGTAATACTCTCGGACGAGGTCGCATCATTGTTCCCACCTTGGCTGAGGCTCGGGGGGCAACTTGCCACGAGAGGTCCTCCGCTTCAAGAAGGCCGAGCTTGCTAAGATCGGTTGGCTCTGCGTCTCAGTTTAGTTCTGAGCAATGGTTGCTGAAAGAGAACAGAGTAGGGTCATAAAGCGTCACTACAGAAGTAATGCCTGTCCTGCGGAAGCGGCAGTTTCGGCGTTTGAATTGATCCAGCGACGATCCTAGGACGCTTCTAGAGGCAAGGAGGATCTAGAAGGGAAGGAGCCAATCTAGCCAGCAAGAACTGAAGAAGCTCGGGGGGCAGCTCACCCTGAAGGTTCTCTGCTTTGGAGAGCCGATTCTGCTGAAATCGGCTGGTTTTGCATCATGACTTGGGAACCGATGGCGACACATTTGGTTAGTCCGCTGATATGCTCGCCTCGATAGAGGCTCGGGGGGCAACTTATGGCGCAGAATTTACTGTTCTTAAGAAGCCGATTGAGATTTCATCGGGCTGGAAACCCAGTGGCATCGACTTCAGGGTCAAGTCGTTTCGACAGTGGTTCTGGGGCTCTTGTGAGAACGTCGATCTGCCTAGTTGTCCGCCAGAGCTCAAAGGGATGGGGCATTGAGATACCGGTGCGTTGTCATCGGCTCCTTGGGCATTGGCTAAGTGACGATCGGCGGGGTCAGCAGAAGAGGGAATCGGCTCAATTAAACTCAGAAGAAATCGGCAAAATCAAATTGGGGAAAAGTTCTTCATTGATGAACCAGATTTCTTACATAGAAGAGCTGATTGTTCTCAAAAGGGAGTAGTAAGGGGATACATTGCCCTGTCTATTGTTGCTGATCCTGTTCTAGAGGTCCTATTCTACAGGCCGTCACTGCCCTCGTCGTCACCATCGTCAGCGCTGTCAGCGCTGCTCCCGGCGGGCTCGTCGTCGCTGCTGTAGCAGCCGCCGGCAGGACCTTCGTTGTCCTCGTCCTCCACGTCGTCGTCGTCATCGTCGCTATCATAATCACTGAGATTCCCTGGCCAGGGGCAATGGCGCTTGGCCGGCGGCTCGTCGGAGGGGCTGTCGTCGTAGTCCTCCTCCTCCTCTTCCTCCTCCTTCACCTCGGAGGAGGTAAAGTCATCCCAGGAGAAGCGATCGTCATCGCTCTCCTCCTCCGATTCCCCGTTGGCGAGGAAGCGGAGGTTGCTCTCCCCGTCTGACGAGGACTGGTCGTCCTCGGACCAGATGGAGAAGTCATGGTCTGACTCCTCCCCGGCCTCAATGGCGCGGCGGATGTTGGCCGCATGGACCTCTTGTGGGTTCGGTGCTGGCATCGGCTCGGGAGAAAAGGACTCGAAGGAAAGTCCCGACGAGGCAGAGGAAGAAGAAGACATGGTGCGCAGAAGGGTTTTTTGGGGTGCCGATGGCTGGAACAGAGGAAGGGGATAAAGACAACTAATCAGTCGGCACGGTTAAATAATGAGAAACCTGGTGGGAATCACTGCCATTACAATTTCCGAAGGGGTGATGTCAGAGCTGTCAAATTTTGCAGAGAAGCTGAGAGGACAGGGCGTAATGATGATGGATGCTGCAAATGGCTCTGCTCTGCCACGATATGACCCTTCGAAAGGAAAGCATAATGTTTTTGGAAATGTTATTTCCAAAACCAGGGGGGCATGTGTTATCACCAGATTTTGGACAAATCCAGAGGTGGGCCGTAAGAGAGATGGGCTTGGAAGACTACACGTGGAAGATCTCTGAAGCGGCCTTGCACGGAGAATTTGGGCTAGATTGCCCGTGTATCTTTAATTATAGTAGATTTTATCTTAGATCAAAAGTTAGAGTTTGTATCGTGCACGGTGGGGTATTCCCACGTTAGAAAGTCCCCTGGACTATAAATATGTACCTAGGGTTTATGGAATAAACAACAACTCACGTTCAACCCAAAACAAACCAATCTCGGCGCATCGCCAACTCCTTCATCTCGAGGGTTTCTATCAGGTAAGCGACATGCTGCCTAGATCGCATCTTGCGATCTAGGCAGCACAAGCCCCACGTTGTTCATGCGTTGCTCGTACTGAAGTGCTTTTGATGGCGAGCAACGTAGTTATCATAGATATGTTAGGGTTAGCATTGTTCTTCGTTTAAGCATGCTTACGTAGTGCAACCCTTGCATATCTAGCCGCCCTCACACCTATCTCGGGTGTGGGGGCGGCACCCCGCTTGATCATTATTTAGTAGATCTGATCCGTTACGATTGCTCCTTGTTCTACAAGGATTAGTTTAATATCTGCAATAGTTAGGCCTTACGAAGGGGGGGAGGATCCAGTGGCACGTAGGGTGGCGTTCGCAAGTCCTAAACGGGATGTTCCGAGGATCAACGTCATGTTGGTTTTTAGGCCTTGTTTAGGATCGGCTTACGAGCACCGTGCGTGGCCGCGAGGCCCAACCTGGAGTAGGATGATCCGATTATGCGGTGAAAACCCTAAATCGTCGTAGATCTCATTAGCTTTATCTTGATCAAGCGGGACCACCAAGTATTCGTGCACCCCGTACGAATCATGGGTGGATCGGCTCTTTGAGCCGATTCACAGGATAACCTGAGAGCCGATCGAGGCTCGTATTTAATGTTTACGTGTATGCCATGCAGGAACTAAGCGAGGCATCCCCATCACCTTCCTGACCAGGTATAGGTCAGGTGGCACGCCCTTGCACTTCGCATCGCCGCGTGTGACCAGAAGAGCATTGCGGGCCGTCGCTCGGAGGGGTCTCAGCCAGCCGCAGCTCTAGGCTCTTCCCGGCTCTACTAGTGTTGACAAGGCCGCTGCCCGCCTGTGGGTTTTGGCAGTCAACAGCACCTTCCTCTTCGATTTCCGCGTCAGAGAAGCCCTTGGGGAGATCATACTTGTGGTACCAGAACGAGTGGTTAACTCGTCCAACAAAGAGTCGATCGAACCCTTGGGTCTCCGCGAGAATGGCTCTCATGTTGGCACCCTTCGGAGTTTTGCGCGCAATATCCGCGAACTACATGGTGGGGAAGTGCGCTTTGCAGGTGGCCAAGACGAGGGAGGCGACTCCGCGAGCAGAAGATTTTTGCCAATCCTTGATGAGCTCCGGCACCTGCTTCATGAGCTTGGTCATGGTGTCGATCACCGTGGTCTTGGCCCTCTTCAGGGACAAAGACTTGGCGATTCCACGACATGCCTCGACGAGGTCGTCAATCGAACTCCGCGCTTCATCATATGCCTCCGTCCTTTTGAGGGTTGACTCTTTGGTCCATTCAAAGCCAAGACTCGCTGCGAAAATGATTATTCATGGAAAGATTCGAATCCAACATAGAGTTCTCACCATTCTAGCGGGTCTCCAAGAGCTTGTTGCCTACCAAAACCCACCGGCGAGCAGCGACGGGCAACACGTAGACCCGGGAGGCTCCCAGGACTGCTGGTGTGGGCCCTGGTCCCTCGGGCGACGGCCCGCAATGCCCCGGCACACGTCCCGGCTGAATGCAAGGGCGTGCCAATCGAGAGTGGCACCACTGTGTTAAGGACTCGGTTTTGATTAATTAACATGCTTATACAACTAAAGGCGTCTCGCCAGCTGGGAACGAAAAAAAATACCCCCGGCGAATTAGGCCCTTTCCGCCGGCGGAAACTAACTATGGCCCACATGTTAGTGAGTGCGAAGTTACCGCCGGCGTTTACGCCAAAACGCCAGGGGACTTAGCCGTGTGCGCGTCGCTCCCCTCCACGGCCAAATCGATGAAAAAATCCCCCACCGCCGCCATCGCTCCCCAGCCTCCATCGTCGATCCACCACCATCGCTGCCCCCTGCCGCCGTCGATCCCTCCACCGCAGGTGCGCCCCTCTCCCCTGCCTCCATCTCTCCCTTACCGTCGTTCCCCTCTCCTCCTTCCTCACCATCTCCTCCTTCCTCATCGTCGGCCACTAGCAGGAGGAAGGAGGCCGCCATCGCAGAAGCTCGTCCCGTCGCCCTCCGTTGACCCCGAGGATCCCTTCACGGCGGCGCAGTACGAGGAGCTGGAGCACCAGGCGCTCATCTACAAGTACCTCGTCGCAGGCGTGCCCGTCCCGCCGGATCTCCTCCTCCCCATCCGCCGGGGCTTCGACTCCCTCGCTGCGCTTCTACCACCACCCCGCCCGTACGTACCCCCTCCATTGCTCCTACTACTACGCATCTGCTCATTGTTAATTGCTGCGGTTCTGTCGCCATGATCAAGTTTTAACTTTGATAGCTCTCTACTCAACTGGACATCGAATCGCACAGGAATGGTTAACATGGCAAAAGTTCTCATGTCATCACTCTACCCTCCTTTTCTATTGAACCTTTTTTTAATGATGAGTGGATTATAAATGAAGCAAATGCACCTGCATGTTTGACATGCCAAACTATTGAAACTAAGAATCTTGTGCCTGATCACCAGTTTGTGAAGTTCTATAGTTTGCATCAGGATTCAGGTTGTCTACTTGTATGCTGATCGATTCTGCTACATTGTTGTGCAAATGTATACATCTCACAAATTGAGCTGTCATAGTGCCAATCTTGTGTTCCCTAATATCTGTACACAAATACAACAATTGGGTTGAAATCTGCATGAGCTGTTTTGGCATGATTGTCTCTTGGAAAGATAGCCAATTAGCAGTGCCAAACTATTCTTTCCAGGAGATGAATTTTCTTTTGCTTGATTTGTGGTTAGGCCCCTTTAGACATGATGTGCACATTGATCAACTCTTTCGCCGAATGTTGAGCAGAGATGTGTTAAATAATGCAAGCACTGACTTGATCAGTTGTGATTCTTCTGCATTGTTTATGAGAATGGATAGGATCCCAGACTTTGCCTTCCTCCTCCAAGTAGCTGGAGGTGTATTTTAATTGGGAAGATTAGGTGTTGTTACTTGCTCTGACTGTTTATCCATTACCAGGATAAACAGCAGCCCCTATTGCAGCATATATGCACTCAAATGTAATTTCATAAGATTTCACAAGAAACAACTCATTTTTGCCTGCTGTAAATACAGTATGTATGAGAAGAAAGAGGGCATGTGTTATTCTGGACTGTTTGTACTAATTCTGCAGTGTCAGGCCCCAAGATAATAGTATATAGTAATTGCATTAGTTTAGCCCCATCCCTGATTAATTCATTACTTGGTAAAAAGCATAGCATGATTGTTATTTACTATCCAGAAAGCATAGCATGATCTGTTGTTGTTGTTATAAAACTTTAAAAATCTTGATGTTAATAATTACTGGAAGCTACTTTGATAGTAGCATTTTCTGGACATAAAAAGCAACTTTGAAATTAGTTCACTATATGCTTGATCATGGCATGCAGTTTGTTGCCCAGATGTATTGAAAATTATGTATCTCTGCATGCAGTTTGTTGCCCAGATATGTCTCTGCAGCTACAAAAAGAAACTTTGAAATGATAACACTGTATGCTTGATCATGGCATGCAGTTTGTTGCCCAGATGTATTGAAAATTCTGTATCTCTGCATGTAGTTTGTTGCCTAGATATGTGTCTGCAGGTACATTGAGTGCCAATGTTTCGCTGGAATGTCGATTAACTTCCGTTCCGGTGAATTTCTGGCACTCTGGCATGACCATTTTTAGCAAAGGTCATGCCGAATTTTCGCCGTGGATTTACACCTAGTAGTGTTAACAGAATATGTGTTGTAATGCAAGTGATTTTCTTAATTCCTGGACATTGATACTGCTAGGGTTGGCTCCACATTGTTTTTTGACCCCTAAGTAACTATATAAGAATAGACTACCTATACTGTCTAGTGTTGTTATGGTTGCAGAACTAATGAGAAGCGAATAAGTGCTGCACTTGGTTCAGTAGTTACAGTATATGAATTTCTGAATTTGTCATGTGATAGTTACAGTATATGAATTTCCGAGTATATTTTTAAAATAGCTTGTGCACTTACAGTAGCTTGTGCACTTACAGAAGGTATAGCTAGCGATGTCGTCTTCTGCAGACCCCAACGAAGACGTTGACGGGTCTTCTCAGCGGAAGTTGGATGAGCACTACAGGCTCATGGTCTCGGATCAGCTGGAGGAACTTCCAGGCAGCGATGACGGGTCCTCGGAGGAGGGGGATGATGAGATGGACAACGATGGTGAGGATGAGAGGGCCGCTGCCGACGAGACCACCGACACTGGCGTTGCCGGGGGTAGCTCGGATACTACTTCCGAGGCCAAGAGGAAACGGAAGCAGCGGCGCCCAAACAGGGTCGGCACCACTCGCGACATAATCACCGCGGTGGACGCCAAGACCGGTCTTCCTACTGAGCCCAAGAACGTTGCGAAGGGGTACGGCCTCCAACTGGGAGCAATCCTTCGGGACGTCGTCGACGTCAACGAGACGAAACTCCGAACCAAGAAGAAGCAGCATCTGCAGGCCCAACTCCTTGCGCGGCTGCACGCACGGTATGAGTTCCCTGTGGAATACAGGAACGAGGATCCCAAGGATAACATCGTGAACAGACGAGCCCTCTCTAAGTTCTCCAAGAACCTCAGCGGTTATAAAACCATGCTGAGGGGGATGCTTGGTGACAATGATACTTGGGAAGAGATCCAGCGCCACTTCCCGCGGATGACGCTGGAGCAGTATAATAAATTCTTGGAAAACGAGGAGCTCGAGTACACCAAACAACAATCGACCCGGGGGAAGAAGCTGGCGGATAAGAACATCGGTCACCACAATCTCGGTTGCCGTGGCTTCGAAGGCAAGCAGCCGGTATGGGACAAGGAGGACCAGGCCTACATAAATGCTGGCCTCGAGCCCCCTTTTGCCAAGTACAAAGACCCACTCTTCAAGGCATATCTCAGGTCCCGATACCATCGAGAATTGGGTGGGAAACGTGTCACGAAACCTGATGTGGTGGTGGGAGTTGAGTTGGTCGCCGACGCGAAGGTGATGGCACTAGAGAAAGCAGTGGTAAGAAATTTACCAGCTTATTAATTTGATACTGCTCACCAAGTCCATTACATTCTAAAATTGTTCATGTTACTTCTAGCAGTTGACGGAACAAGCAGCCGCCGAATCAGCTGGCTCCTCGTCCCAGACGTCGACGGGCAAAGTCCTGTGGGACACGCCTTTTATCAGGGGTCTGAACACCGTGAAGGCGCGGCCGCTTTTGGACAAGCCCCACCGTGTCCCCGGCGCTGGAGGAGGTCGCAAGCTTGCCGACTATGGCTTGGACGTGCCCGCAAGCACTAAGGAGTCGCGGCAGGCGCAGAAGGACCGGGAGCATGAGGCTCTGCTGAAAAAGGTGGCCGACTTGGAAACAACCATGGAGCAACGCGTCAGTGCCGAGGTTCAGCAACGAGTCAGTGCCGAGGTTCAGCAACGCGTCAGTGCCGAGGTTGCTAGCAAGGTCGATGACGCGGTGGCCACCAGGGTCAATGAAATCATCCCTGATCTTGTGTTGTCGATGAAGAATTACTTCGCCGGCGGCCAAAAGGGACCGATGCCGGTTATCAGCCTAGGCGCCAGCAACTTGGACAACCGGCCTCCAACTAGACACGCTCAATGCACACCCAACTTGGTGACTCTACCCGCCGGCAATGTCGGCGCTAGAGAGGATTCGTCGGACCTGGGGGGCCACTGTACTAGCCCCTCAGTCACCTGCACGCCTGGCCTCGGTCCTTCAACGCGAGCCGAGCTCGACGCCCTCACGGTAATTAATTTAGTCTCTCAAGCTCTACAAATTAGTTACTTTGTCGTCGCCCCTCTCTGACCTACACATGTTTTCACAGGAGAACGCGACTCCTTGCACCTTGCTACTGAATGTGGACAACAAGTTGAAGGCTGTAGCGAGCGGCAGTGTCATCCTGCCAACACAGCGGATTTTCCACTGCGTCAGGATGGATGATAGCGTGAGCCGGGTTCGCGTGAACCGGTCATTACCGGGATGCCAAGACCTCCATCCTCCTTATCAACCCCCAGAAACGGAAACCCCGCTCACTCTCGGGGACCTCAAGAATCACATCCTTCTATGGCCGAAAGCCCTAATTCGGCTGAACACCGCCGCCTCAGGTTCGGAGGCAAGCTATGGCATGGTCACTCCTCAGGATGCGATGGCTGCCCCGAGTCCTCCACCGGCTGGTGGTCCTTTTGGGCCCGATAGCCAGCCCGACAGTCAGCCCGAGAGTCAGCACGGCAACGCGTTGGACATCGATCAAGCTCCAATCGATACGTTCATCGCTGAGATGGAGGGCGATGGGGTTTCTCCTTACAAGCCACTCGCCGATCGTACGCTAAAGAAGAAGTTGTTCCTTTCACAAGAAACTCCCGAGCAGGAAGACACTACCGCCTTCACCGCTCCACCCCGAGTTGGGCTTACCCCGAGGACACTCCTTGGTGCGACCACGGAGGGTATGAAACAAAACGCCACTCCCAGTTGCAGTAAGAAGAAGGTCAGGAAGCGGAAGAAGTCCGGAGATGTTGCCGCAAGCAAGACAGTGGTTAATGACAAGTTGCCGACCCCGTGGAGGAAGATGCATCACCTAGGCCAGCCTATGCTGCCGGCACACATTGTCCAGCAGGTGACGCCGGATATGAGGAGCTTGCATGATGCCGTTCTAATGAAGGAGGACCTACTTCTTCGTGATAGAAATCCCTCGTACCCGGTTTTGACGGCCAAGGTGCCCACTGGTTTTGGCTTTGTCACCACATACCCTGCGGACTTGATGTTCATTCGATATGAAGAAATCTTCAGGCTCTTGAACATGCAACAGCTCGACCAAAACTTGGTCCGCCTCCTGTCGCTCAGCATGGCGCACGATATCGCCATGGAGAACACATCGGACATCGCTATCATGGATCCCTTCTACATGACTCCAGCTGTCGTCCAGAACGAACAAGCATTTCTAGCGAAGTACATCAAGGATTTCTTGGTGTTAAACAAGGATAAGAAATGCTTTGCCATACCATATTTCCGCGAGTAAGTATTTGGTTACTAGAGTACCCTCTATTACATTCTTTCATGAATTTCCTTCATAGTCGATCGAGTATGATGGTTTATTTCCATTTTGCGCAGATTCAAGTACTGCACCCTCCTCCTCTTTCACCCGTATCATTCACATGTCAGTTACCTCGACTCCGGGCTTGATCCGGACAAGGACTTCACCGACCTTAAGTCTACACTTTATAAAGCCCTCAGCGGCTTCATAGCCGAGGTTGGCATCGACAAAATCAGGCATGAGAAGAAAGTGAAAGGTTGCTATGTGTGCAACCACATAACCAAGTTCCCCTGTCTCAAGCAATCGGCGCATGACAATGGGATGGAGGCCTGGTTTGCCATCCTACAGATGAGGTCGATTGTAAGGTCTCAGAACGATCTCCTGTTGCCATCCAGTCTTCAGCGGATGTTCGTGAACATGTCGGACACCACCGATGAAAATGTGAGAGCCGAGTTCCGTGCCATCCAGCGGACCATTTGCACAATACTCTGGAGGGATGTCTGCGGTAATGGTGGCTTGTTCCACTATGGTCCCACACTTTCGAAGGCCGAGATAGAAGGCCGATTAGAAGATGCATGTGACGACAGAACATTCAACACGCTCGAGGGCATCCGTCCCTTCCCGCCGAAGCCGACTTGACTCAAAAACTTTTTCCTTTGCAAATGTTAGTCATAAAATTACTTAAGTAATTTCCATGCTTTTTCTTTGCACTAGTACTCTATGTTATATCTCTCTCTACTAATGTACTAACAACTTTCATTTCTTTTTTATGTGTTTGCATAGATGACGTACTATGTCGTCTACCACGGCAGGGTTCCTGGAGTCTACGAGGACTGGGAAGACTGTAGGAGGCAGGTCCACCGTTTCAGCGGTAACAGTTACAAGGGGTACACCACTTTGGAGGAGGCGTAAGCTCGATACGCCAACTTTCGAGCGCGACAGAGGAGGGAGATGTGGAGGACCCCTTTCATCGTGATGCTGCTTGACGCCACCGTCTCTCTAGTTTATTATGTCATTGTTGTTTAGCTAGGTCATCGACACTGGACTTATATGTATTTCTGTAACATGTGCTACTTCGAGTCGTGATGTTTGAACCATATGGTCAACTATCTACTATCTAAACTTATGTTATTAATGCATGCATCTAATGAACATTTGGGACTTTCTATATAACTGTGTATTCTGTGTGTATTCTGGTGTATTCTGTGTGTATTCTTTGTATTCTGTGTATTCTGCGTGTATTCTGGTGTATACTGTGTATTATGTGTGTATTCTGGTGTATATTTCGAGTTTTATTTTTTTAATCCTGTGATCAATACCACCGACGCCCCTAAAATCTACCCCTGGCGAAAATGAAAACGCCAGCGCTGCAGCAGGTTACCCCCGGCGAATTGCTAAACCGCCGGTGGGAAGACAGTACCGCTGGCGATTTGGGAAAAACGCCGGGGATAACGGCAGTTACCACCGGCGAGTTGGAAAACGCCGGCGATAAGTGCTTACTGATGGCGTGTAACTCACACGTTCGTTGGGAACCCCAAGAGGAAGGTATGATGCGCACAGCAGCAAGTTTTCCCTCAGAAAGAAACCAAGGTTTATCGAACCAGGAGGAGCCAAGAAGCACGTTGAAGGTTGATGGCGGCGGGATGTAGTGCGGCGCAACACCAGAGATTCCGGCGCCAACGTGGAACCTGCACAACACAACCAAAGTACTTTGCCCCAACGAAACAGTGAGGTTGTCAATCTCACCGGCTTGCTGTAACAAAGGATTAGATGTATAGTGTGGATGATGATTGTTTGCACGATGAGAACAAGATTGCAAGAGATTGTATTTCAGTAAAGAGAATTGGACCGGGGTCCACAGTTCACTTGAGGTGTCTCTCCCATAAGATAAACATCACGTTGGGTGAACAAATTACAGTTGGGCAATTGACAAATAAAGAGGGCATGACCATGCACATACATATTATGATGAGTATTGTGAGATTTAATTGGGCATTACGACAAAGTACATATACCGCTATCCAGCATGCATCTATGCCTAAAAAGTCCACCTTCAGGTTATCATCCGAACCCCCTCCAGTATTAAGTTGCTAACAACAGACAATTGCATTAAGTATTGCGCGTAATGTAATCAGTAACTACATCCTTGAACATAGCACCAATGTTTTATCCCTAGTGGCAACAGCACATCCACAACCTTAGAACTTTCTGTCACTGTCCCAGATATCAATGGAGGCATGAACCCACTATCGAGCATAAATACTCCCTCTTGGAGTTCCAAGCATCTACTTGGCCAGAGCATCTACTAGTAACGGAGAGCATGCAAGATCATAAACAACACATAGACATAACTTTGATAATCAACATAACAAGTATTCTCTATTCATCGGATCCCAACAAACGCAACATATAGAATTACAGATAGATGATCTTGATCATGTTAGGCAGCTCACAGGATCCGACAATGAAGCACAATGGGAGAAGACAACCATCTAGCTACTGCTATGGACCCATAGTCCAGGGGTAGACTACTCACACATCACTCCGGAGGCGACCATGGCGGCGTAGAGTCCTCCGGGAGATGAATCCCCTCTCCGGCAGGGTCCCGGAGGAGATCTCCAGAATCCCCCGAGATGGGATTGGCGGCGGCGGCGTCTCAGTAAAGTTTTCCGTATCGTGGCTCTCGGTACTGGGGGTTTCGCGACGGAGGCTATTTGTAGGCGGAAGGGCAGGTCAGGAAGGGGCACGAGGAGCCCACACCATAGGTCGGCGCGGCCAGGGCTTGGGCCGCGCCGCCCTATGGTGTCGCCACCTCGTGGCCCCACTTCGTCTCCTCTTCGGTCTTCTGGAAGCTTCGTGGCAAAATAGGACCCTGGGCGTTGATTTCGTCCAATTCCGAGAATATTTCGTTACTAGGATTTCTGAAACCAAAAATGCGAGAAACAAAGAATCGGCACTTCGGCATCTTGTTAATAGGTTAGTTCCAGAAAATGCACGAATATGACATAAAGTGTGCATAAAACATGTAGATAACATCAATAATGTGGCATGGAACATAAGAAATTATCGATACGTCAGAGACGTATCAGCATCCCCAAGCTTAGTTCTGCTCGTCCCGAGCAGGTAAAACGATAACACAGATAATTTCTGGAGTGACATGCCATCATAACCTTGATCATACTATTTGTAAAGCATATGTAGTGAATGCAGCGATAAAAACAATGTATATGACATGAGTAAACAAGTGAATCATAAAGCAAAGACTTTTCATGAATAGCACTTCAAGACAAGCATCAATAAGTCTTGCATAAGAGTTAACTCATAAAGCAATAATTCATAGTAAAAGCATTGAAGCAACACAAAAGAAAATTAAGTTTCAGCGGTTGCTTTCAACTTGTAACATGTATATCTCATGGATATTGTCAACATAGAGTAATATAATAAGTGCAATATGCAAGTATGTAGGAATCAATGCACAGTTCACACAAGTGTTTGCTTCTTGAGGTGGAGAGAAATAGGTGAACTGACTCAACAATGAAAGTAAAAGAATAGTCCTCCATAGAGGAAAAGCATCGATTGCTATATTTGTGCTAGAGCTTTGATTTTGAAAACATGAAACAATTTTGTCAACGGTAGTAATAAAGCATATGTATCATGTAAATTATATCTTACAAGTTGCAAGCCTCATGCATAGTATACTAATAGTGTCCGCACCTTATCCTAATTAGCTTGGACTACCGGATCATCGCAATGCACATGTTTTAACCAAGTGTCACAATGGGGTACCTCTATGCCGCCTGTACAAAGGTCTAAGGAGAAAGCTCGCATTGGATTTCTCGCTATTGATTATTCTCAACTTAGACATCCATACCGGGACAACATAGACAACAGATAATGGACTCCTCTTTTATGCATAAGCATGTAACAACAATTAATAATTTTCTCATATGAGATTGAGGATATATGTCCAAAACTGAAACTTCCACCATGGATCATGGCTTTAGTTAGCGGCCCAATGTTCTTCTCTAACAATATGCATGCTTAACCATAAGGTGGTAGATCGCTCTTACTTCAGACAAGACGAACATGCATAGCAACTCACATGAAATTCAACAAAGAGTAGTTGATGGCGTCCCCAGAAACATGGTTATCGCACAACAAGCAACTTAATAAGAGATAAAGTGTAACACCCCAACTTTTTCAACCTTGATTAGTTGTCCTTATTTCAAAAATCAGGGGGAACAAAAACTTTTTCTATAGACTAATTAAGGTGAATTGCCTTGATCTGTTGGTAGATGAATTGTCTTGATTTGCTTGTTGAATTTTGTCTTGATCTACCTCATAGAACGACACCCCTAGTGGTTAAACAAGCAACTCACCAAATAAAACACATGTGTGGCTTAGGAAGAATTGTTTTCCTTCTTACTACATCAAACCTCTCTCCTGATGACAACATGGGTGTGCCATCTTGATTTTTCTCTTTGTGGTACAAGATAGCTCAATCATCCTTAATTCACAACTTGGTGATCTCAATGCATGGATCTCATCTGTGCATCTCCCTCTACAATTTCCACATCCTGCATGTCTCATTCTACCCTTGCATCACATATATTCAACTTGATCTTATACCCTATCCAATGATTCAACTCTAGATCACTTCCTTCACTTTTACCTCTTGTTTTATTCATGTTTAATCTTCACAAAACCAAGAGTGGGAATGATGGATACATTTTGTAGCCACCATCTACCCTTGAGTACACTCCTCCCTAAATTATTTTCCCTCCTCAAAAATCCTACAGTTTTCCTTCTCTAGTTTTGATCACAAAACTACTTCTAGTTTTATTAAAACTTTCCAAGATTTCTCTTCAAAGAAAACAAGGAACTGAAATGGGTTTTGTTTTTCATCCCATTTGTACCAAGTATTGATTTATAAAACATTATCTCTATTTTTCTTTGTTTTAACAAAAAACTTGTTTATGGTACCTATACCATTTCTTGTTTCCCTCTTGATTTTTTTTACCTTTGAGAAAAAACTCTACCTTACTTGAGAAAGTAAGTAGAATATTTTGAACCCCTATGTTCCAACTAGTTTTATCTCAACACTTTCAAACTTCATTCCACTTGAGTTCATTCCCAATTGTCCCTAGACAATTGAGGTGTTTCAAATACTTTTCAAACAAGATCTTTTTCAAATGACAACTCTTGCACATCTTATGCACATCTCTGATCCACCACATTGTATTCCCTCCATCCTCCAATTCTGGATGAAATGGATGATCATTTGATACTTTCAACTCACTCCCTATTGACCTCTCATTTGTAGAGCAATTTATATTCTTTTCCATCATTACCTTGACCTCATGAATTCATGATTTAAGTCCCCATATTCTTCATTGTGAGTATATGGTTACTTCACTCACCATCTCTCTTAATCTTGCTCTACCTTTGTCTAAACCACCATCACCAACCCATTTACCTTGACATGCACATGCATTGTTGCATGTGGTCCATCCCAATCCTTCCAAAATTGAATTCTTATAAAAGCTACTAATCATCAAATATACCTTGGGAACTATCTTCATCATAAGTGGTCTCAACCAAAGTGGTGGAGATTATTCTCATGGCACATGTCACCTTCATACTCCTTTCTATCTATATGTATCTACTCCTATTTTTATCATCATCAAAGTCACTCTTTGACATTTTCTCCTCAATATCATGCACATATCTATTCACATGGATGTTGTGCCTCTCCCTCACATTGTTCACTTGTATTTGGCAAGAATGGAGCCGGCCAATTATGTTGGCATGGCAATTTCGGCCAGCCACTTTCCTCCTCACTTTCTTCTCTTGCAAGACTTGCCACTCAACTACCCCAACAATTAAATGGGCAGCCACCCATCCTAGCCAATCAAAAAGGAGGCAGCCAACCCTCTCTCCCTCTATAAAGCTCACTTGGCCGGCCACTCCACCTCCCTTTGCTCTCATTTTTCACTCCCCACTCCTTCCTCCACTCACTCCTATCCCTCTCCTACCTCTTCTCCACGAGCTGCTGCTCCTCCTAGCTACCATGGCCGGCCATGGCCATGGAAATCATCCAAGATGCAGCTCCCCTCCTCCCTCAAGCTCATCCTCACCATGAGAGCCTCCCTCTCCATCTTCTCCCCAACCCTAGATGGTTTAATCTCCTCTTCTTCTTCCTCCATTGCTAAGATTGGATCTTGATGCAGGTGCATGTTGGTCCAAGCATGGAGAAGCTTGAGCTATCCTCAGATCTGAAGTTCTTGAGCAAAGTTCGTCCAAATCCTTGCAGTAATTTCTGCTATCTTGCTGTTTCAGATTCTGGTACGAACTTGTAAAATCCACCAAATCTCGTGCGCAGATCCAAATCGAGTGATTCAAAGTTCTGCAGATAGATACGGAAAAGATCTACAACTTGGCGTTGGTCTCATACTCAAATTCGTTACGGATTGTCCGTGGTAAATAAAGTTCTGTAAACATGCAGATTCACTGTTTGCTAGATTTGTTCCGTTTTACGAAACCTTTTTGAGCAAACTCAACTGTAGGTGAAAGCCCTCTTCAATACCTTCTTTTTGGCGGTGGTTTCACTTCGATTGACCTCCTGAAACTGAAATGGTTCACAGGTCAAGATCTGGTCAGATCTGACTTTGTCGAATTAAACCAGGAGCTTGGGAACGAATCTTTGAGTGAAACAAATTGGGTAAGAACCACCTATTCAATACGTTTCAGATGCAGCTGACCTCATATTTTTGTGATTGATGTACGATTTGTGGTGAATTAAACTTGTTCTGTGTGTTCTGCAGACATGGCTGTTAGCTTTTAAATCACCAAAAATCCATATTTGAACCAAATTGAGTGATTCCAGTTCTATAGGACTACTGAATGTTTTCTTAATCTTCTCAAACAAGTTTCAAACATTTATCTGTTCTGTAACTCCAAAGGTAAAGCAAATGGTATAGACATGCAGTAATCTTGTCAATCTATTTGTGAGAGTTTCAGAAATAATTTGAACCCAAATCCAATTGTGTGTGCATCTATGTTTAAATATCTTTCAAATGCCAGTGGTCTCATATTTTTATGATTTTTCTACGATTTATGGCTTACAGATCTTGTTTTCTGTACAGTCAGATTCAAAGAAATTCCTAAAATTGTAGGTTTAATATTTTTGGGTGATTCCAACTGGGTTAGTCTTGTATTAGTACTGGCCATCTAGGAACAATATTATTAGTCTCTGTTCATGCATATTCGTTACTGTTAGTAAGGTATATGTGTGACATGCATTGTTGGACCAAAACTCGTTGGTTTATTTAAAACCCTTGACCAACTCTTTTTATTAGAAATGGACAACCTTTGTTTTATGCTTGCAAAACAAAACCTCTGCAACTTAATATTAGCCCTATTGTCTTGCTTAAGTTTTCAAATGATGTGGAATATGGTTGTTTCCTATTTTGGGTGTTGTGTTGTGTGAGCCAACTAAGTTAGGAAAACTGTTTTCTACTTTTCCAAAAATGTTTGAAAATGATTTGTGAATGTATTTGATTTCAAACTAATGCTCTTGTCCTCTTTATGATATTATGTACCAGGGGATGTTTGGTTTATACCATGGTGATAACCGAGAGAGGCAATTGCTAAGTTGTGATACTCTCATACCTTTACTAGGTAAATAAATGGGGTTTTCTAAATTTAAAACTCTTAAAGTTGTCGTGTGGTATCTATAAGTCCTTAGTATGTTATACCTTGGCTGCATGGTTAGTTATGGTTGTTGTATGTTTGTTTTTTTGGTGAAATGTGATTGATTGTGTTCCTTTTATATTTTCCGGCGCTAGATGCGAACAATTCCGGAGAAGAAGAAGAAGTGGAATTGGACAAGGATTTTATTTATATTGTTGGGATTCTTATATTGATAGAGTTGAAGAAGTACAGGGACAAATAAGCCAAGGCAAGCCATTTACTTTGACTCTTTGTTGTCCATGTTCTTGGTTGAGATCTTTCTATCCTTGGTCTCTTGATTTCTTGCGGCTCCTTCGGTTTGCTTAACTTGATTCTTTTACATACTTGCCACCAAGTGTGTAATGTCCCCTCTCGATATATTGCATACTTGCTCTAAGTATGTGAATCACATTTCACCACCTTTTGACACCCTAATTCTAGTAAACACTTGGGATAATATCATTAAAATTGCTCTACTTTTTGATCATCTCCATTCATGCTCAATTGGAGTATGGATGACCTTGACACCCCTTCATGTTATGATGGCAATCATTATGCTATTATACATCTTAGTTCACACATAAACTTTAGGTTGGGAAAACCCTCAAGGTTTTACCTTGTTGTAAAAGTTTTTGTTAAAACCTTGGGTATAATGTTATGCCCAAGTGAGAATTTGAGAAAGGAAAGGATTTGGTAAAAATGATGGGAATGAGAAAGTGGTTGGGATATTACGAAAACTTTGGCGCCTAAGTACTCACCCATGACAACAAACTAGCGCAACCACATTACTCCAACATGGGCACGGGGCTTAGCTCGACGTTCGTTCTCTTTAGCATGAGGCACCGCATAACTATACAAGGGTACGGATACCCCCGAGTCCGGGTTGTCGAGGTTGGGACAATAGTATAACGGGAGGCCTTCGGGGCTGACCCGTCCGGAAGACACTATGGGTCTCCTGGCTTGGCGGTGGAGCCACGCTCAAAAGGAGGTGAGCTGCCACATTGTCGGGGAGGTACATACTCCATAGGGTAGGACCTCTTGCTAATTAGAATGGGCGAAAGGCTTCGACTGGTTATCCGATACCGACATACTTTCGTATGATGGCCCGGGGATGATCCCGGCGGATTTATCAGATCTTGTGGGGAAAGTGTGCAAACTCTGCAGAGTTAAATCTATTCGAATAGCCGCGTCCGCGGTAATGGACGGTTGGATTGGCTGTTGCTTAGCCTGATGTGTTTTGTTTATGAAAATGTTTGACAAAGGAAAGAAACGGGATTTGTGTTGGAGTACTCGGAGTACTGGAAAAATGGTTGCTGACCACAATGAGGTGGTCGGAAAGGAATTGATAAAAATTGGGGTCTACCCTTCCTAAGTGTTTATGTCGTGAAAGATCTTCCTAAATTGAGTCAAGTAGTGATGTCTTAGATATATTCTCTCATCTCCTTCACCCATGAAGTTGAGATGCTAACTCCACTAAAACACTTCTTCTCTTCTACATAACATATTCTTGTTATATAAGTGGTCATTTCCTCTTGATCTCCTAGTTAGTCTTCGGTACCTTGTTCTCCTTGATATGTTACTTTGTAAATGGTTTGCGAGTACAATTCCAAATGTACTCACGGCTTTGTCCCTAGCTATTTACTTGGCCAGACTTGAAGGAGTTCGACAGATGAAGAAGGAGTTGGCGACGTCTATGCGAGCTAGGAACGTCTTCCCAGTCAGTTGCCTGTAGGGTTATGGCAGATGACTTGGGTACTGCGCTGCTGAAGTGATGATGCTACTCTGATGTTTAGTTAGGCCCTTCGAGGCTATTATGTAATTATCGGTCATGTGACCATGTTGTAATTTTCTTATTCCGCTTTGTAATTGGATGGTGTAATTTGATATCAGTTCGGTTATGTGTTCACGGCGCACTGATCATGGGATCGTGAACTGTATACATAACAAGGAATTTCGGACAGCTAGTCCGGGGTCCCCACAGAGCAGGTATCAGAGCTATCCTGACTGTAGGAGACCTTAGTTAGCATGGATGTTAGTTAGGAGACAAGTAATTGGGAAAAACTATTTTCGAAACAAATTATTTCTTTAGTAGGAAGCATAGCTTCTACTCCTCTTATTTCTTCAAAACTTCTAAATTCTTATCTCTCCGCTTTATTAAAATGTTTGAAAATTCTTACTCTATTGTCTCATCCACTTCAAACCCACATGGTTAGACGATGTCCCCAACTCAGACCGGAGACTCAAAACTCAAAGATGGATCAATCCCTCGAGAAGAATCGTGTATCTCCAACGACAGCTGTTGAAGATTGGATGTCGACTTAGCCGTACACATAAAGGGATAAAGGATCATGTCTTTGGTTGTCACCGAAGTCTGTCAGAGAGCTGACCTTGTTCCTCTTTGGACTCGCACCTTCGCAGTCGTCAAGGATCAAGATCTCAATTTCTTGACTAGTTATTTTTAGGCCAGCCACGAGAAGATCTCTACTTCAGAAGCACCTCAACAGCTACCTCTTCGAAGACCTCATGTTTCTGGATGTCGAGACTAGAAGTTCTACGCAGCCTTCTCCTCCGCCTCAACATCAACGACTCAATACCCGGCCCCTTCACCACCAACTGCTACAAGGATCCAAGTTGAAGCTGATGCTAATGTTATGAAGACGTCAACATACGCGACCAGCCCCAAACCTATAGGATGGATAGGACAAACTCAATCACTTTGATTGAGCTACCCCGCGCATTAGGAATTTCTGGGTACTTAGAGTACCATGTCTGGTGTGATGATTGCTTGTGGTTCCCTAGTGTGCTGCCTTGAATGTTTGTATCTGTTTGCTGTGTGCATGTATGTCTTGCTATTTAGACGTTTCCGCCCTTTTTAATTGTTTGAAATTTGTGAAACAGAAATTAAAAATGGAAATCTGCCAGTGTACTGTTTTGCTAATAAAAATAGTTTGGTACCTCCGATTGATGTGATTCCAATTGCACTAGAACCAGTATGAAATTATCTTTCAGACGCCAATGACCTTGTGTTTTTAGGATTTTTGTGCGTTTTTTAATAAATAAAACTTGATCACTGTTTCTGGTTAGTATTTTGAGTCTCAAAAATTGAAAAATAAATATTTTTGAATGATTTCAATTGTGTTGATCTTGTTTTGTTACTGTGCATCTAGGAAAAATACCAGTAGCCTCTGTTAGTGGTATTGTGTCTCTGGTTATGGTTTTATGGGTGTCACATGCAATGATAGGATTAAAGTTTGCCTTGCCGATGTATTGCTAACTATTAGTTAAATTGGGTAGACTAACGAAAGACTCTAACTCTAAACCCGTTGGAAGTTGTTTTTCAACCGTCAAGAAAACTAACCCGACCCCTACCTACGCTGACTTCCTTCAAGATCAGCTGGAGCATCTCCCCTACGCCAAGAAAGAAGAAGCCCTACCTTCAAGAGTGACTGCACCTCTACGAGAAGACATGCTAACTTGGTCTAACCTTGGAGTATACTCGCGCTAACCGCGAGGATATCTTTTTGAAACTACCCTCGAACACACCGTCTAACAAGTTGAGAGAACAATAGCGTCAAAGCCGAGCTACACCACATGGTTCATCTGGTCCTCATCAAATGAAGCTTCCGAAGATACTCCAAGACTCAAGATTTTAGGCGTAGTTTACCCGCTAACTTCTTAGTTGTTACTGAAATCAGCACTGACACTCAAGCTGAAGATTGTCTTCGACGACCCCTGTTGCTGCTTCATATGGGTACCAACCAGGCGTTTCTTCAACTTTCTAACTCGCCGCGCGTCCCACATGGTTCAGTTAACACCGTGAGTTCCTCTTGAAGTGGTGGTCTGCACGTCGCCCCCGAAGATTCTTCAGCTGAACAAGGAAGACCGATGACTTCTTCCGAAGCCCCAGACAGAACTACAAGGCAGAAGCTCTGAGTTTTTCCGAGAACCCGATGAAAAAATCTTAAGGGTGGAAGACTTTGTCTTCCACTAAAATCAAGCTAACTCTAAAAAGGTTTTCAGCCCTGCTCAAGCACCGTTGGGTGCACTAACCCTCCCCCAGTCTTGAACCTCCGCCAGGATCGTGAAGAAGCTACAGATCCAACACCTGCATGGAGTAGTCAACCTCTTCATGAAGCTCGCCATCGGCCGAAATCCAACATGTCTCCCAGAAGATGAAGCAAACGACTTTCTCTACAACGGCACGTCTACAGAAGAATGGAGTCTGACTTTGGTTAAACTTTATAACCCCTCTAGTTCTACACCCAGTAATCTCGGGACGAGATTATTTTAAGGGTGGAAGATCTGTAACACCCCAACTTTTTCAACCTTGATTAGTTGTCCTTATTTCAACAATCAGGGGGAACAAAAACTTTTTCTATAGACTAATTAAGGTGAATTGCTTTGATCTGTTGGTAGATGAATTGTCTTGATTTGCTTGTTGAATTTTGTCTTGAGCTACCTCATAGAACGACACCCCTAGTTGTTAAACAAGCAACTCACCAAATAAAACACATGTGTGGCTTAGGAAGAATTGTTTTCCTTCTTACTACATCAAACCTCTCTCCTGATGACAACATGGGTGTGCCATCTTGATTTTTCTCTTTGTGGTACAAGATAGCTCAATCATCCTTAATTCACAACTTGGTGATCTCAATGCATGGATCTCATCTGTGCATCTCCCTCTACAATTTCCACATCCTGCATGTCTCATTCTACCCTTGCATCACATATATTCAACTTGATCTTATACCCTATCCAATGATTCAACTCTAGATCACTTCCTTCACTTTTACCTCTTGTTTTTATTCAAGTTTAATCTTCACAAAACCAAGAGTGGGAATGATGGATACATTTTGTAGCCACCATCTACCCTTGAGTACACTCCTCCCTAAATTAGTTTCCCTCCTCAAAAATCCTACAGTTTTCCTTCTCTAGTTTTGATCACAAAACTACTTCTAGTTTTATTAAAACTTTCCAAGATTTCTCTTCAAAGAAAACAAGGAACTGAAATGGGTTTTGTTTTTCATCCCATTTCTACCAAGTATTGATTTATAAAACATTATCTCTATTTTGCTTTGTTTTAACAAAAAGCTTGTTTATGGTACCTATACCATTTCTTGTTTCCCTCTTGATTTTTTTTACCTTTGAGAAAAAACTCTACCTTACTTGAGAAAGTAAGTAGAATATTTTGAACCCCTATGATCCAACTAGTTTTATCTCAACACTTTCAAACTTCATTCCACTTGAGTTCATTCCCAATTGTCCCTAGACAATTGAGGTGTTTCAAATACTTTTCAAACAAGATCTTTTTCAAATGACAACTCTTGCACATCTTATGCACATCTCTGATCCACCTGTTATCACCAGATTTTGGCCAAATCAGGAGGTGGGCCGTAAGGGAGATGGGCTTGGAAGATTACACGTGGAAGATCTCTGAAGCGGCCTTGCACGAAGAATTTGGGCTAGATTGCCCGTGTATCTTTAATTATAGTAGATTGCATCGTAGATTAAAAGTTAGAGTTTGTCTCGTGCACGGTGGGATTATTCCCACGTTAGAAAGTCCCCTGGACTATAAATATGTATCTAGGGTTTATGGAATAAACAACAACCAACGTTCAACCAACCAAATCAATCTCGGCGCATCGCCAACTCCTTCGTCTCGAGGGTTTCTACCGGTAAGCAACATGCTGCCTAGATCGCATCTTGCGATCTAGGCAGCACAAGCTCCACGTTGTTCATGCGTTGCTCGTACTGAAGCCTTTTTGATGGCGAGCAACGTAGTTATCATAGATGTGTTAGGGTTAGCATAGTTCTTCGTGTAACATGCTATCGTAGTGCAACCCTTGCATGTCTAGCCGCCCTTACACCTATCTTAGGTGTAGGGGCGGCACCTCGCTTGATCATTATTTAGTAGATCCGATCCGTTACAGTTGCTCCTTGTTCATCAAGGATTAGTTTAATATCTACAATAGTTAGGCCTTACAAAGGGCGGGAGGATCCAGCGGCACGTAGGGTGTCGTTTGCTAGTCCTAGACAGGATGTTCCGGGGATCAACCTCGTGTTGGTTTTTAGGCCTTGTCTAGGATCGGCTTACGATCACCGTGCGTGGCCGCGAGGCCCAATCCTGAGTAGGATGATCCGATTATGCGGTGAAAACCCTAAATCGTCGTAGATCTCATTAGCTTTATCTTGATCAAGCAGGACCACCATATATTCGTGGACCCCGTACGAATCATGGGTGGATCGGCTCCTTGAGCCGATTCACAGGATAACCTGAGAGCCGATCGAGGCTCGTATTTAATGTTTACGTGTATGCCATGCAGGAAACTAAGCGAGGCATCTCCATCACCTTCCTGGCCAGGTATAGGTCAGGTGGCACGCCCTTGCAATCAGCATCGGACGTGTGACCAGAAGGCTCTGCGGGCTGTCGCTCGGAGGGACCTCGGCCAGCCGCAGCCCTAGGTTGTTCCCGGCTCTACGGTGTTGCCCGTCGCTGCCCGCCGGTGGGTTTCGGACGTCAACACATTCTGGCACGCCCGGTGGGACAAGCTTCTACATCAACCACCTCGCCATCTACATCTGAGATGGTGGACGGCACGCCAGTCACGTACGAGGATCTGACCGACGAGCTCAAGAAGAAATATGACGAGATCAAAGTCATCCTCGAAGCCGACCTCATCGGCTCTTTCCACACGTAACCCGTTCACATGGCATCGTGGAAGGAGTTCTCGCCTAATGGTGCACTAGATGGGATAGACCTCTACGCCCCGTCGGAAGAACGCACCAGGTCCCTGCGGCGGGGAGATCAACTACTTGGTGGCTCACTCGCTACACCGCCACTCTGAGAACCTGGTCAACACGTTGGAGCGTGTCGCTCTTCGCGTAATCCAGGAGATCATGAGGCACCAGTACTCGCCGTCAGGACCAGCTCTCGGGACGCATCAAGGAGAGTTGCCACTCCAGTCCCGTCCACCGCTGCCATATGCGTTGGCAGCACCAGAAGTGCCGGCTTCACCGGCATTCATCGTCTACAAGATCGGTGGTGACCCTAGTGACTACCAGTTCTTGCCTGAGGCACCTAAGGAGACCCCTCACGGGTACACGTGCACGTATGTGCCAGATTGTGGTAACTGGGCACTCACAAACCAGGCCACAACATCAGGGACTTCTGGGAAAGCAGGAGGGACGTCAGCGACAGAGCTTGAGAAGCAGACGTGGCTAACTAAGTACGCCACCCCGACGAACCTCCAGAGCTCAGCTCTGCAGCTTGGCTCGTAGCTGGAAAAGCAAACATGGCTGGCTAAGTACGCCACCCCGGCGAATCTTCAGAGTTCAACTCCTGCAGCCAGCACAGCGGATCAGATCAGTACCATACTGAGAGATCAGTTCGGCATGGTGCCGAAAAGGAGGGCAATCGGCTATTCCAAGCCGTACCCTGACGACTACGAGATGATCCCGCTGCCACCTAAATATCGGCTCCCTGATTTCTCCAAATTCAGTGGATCAGATGGGCCCAGCTCCATCGAGCACGTAGGCCGATATTTGGCACAACTAGGACCGGCTTCAGTGTCGGATCAACTACGCGTGAGGCTCTTCTCACAGTCCCTCACGGGATCGGCTTTCGGATGGTACACCTCGCTACCACCAGACTCCATCCGGACTTGGAAGCAGTTGGAAGAGCAGTTCCATATGCAGTACCATTCAGAGGCTTCCGAGTCTGGCATTGCCGATCTAGCACAATTACGTCAGAAGCGTGGAGAAACAGTGACATAATACATCCAGCGCTTCAGGAATCTTAGGAACCGATGTTATTCGGTTCGTATAACAGAAAAGGAAGCAGTCGAGTTGGCAGTAGCGGGCCTTGTAACACCGCTCAAGGACATGGCCTCCCAAGCAGACTACCCCTCACTGGCGCACATGGTTCAGAAACTGTCGGCATATGAACAGCGCCACCCGGACCTGTACCAGGATAAATTCAAGCGTGCAGTAGTCCTGGTCGATGCAGAGGAAGACGAAGTTTCTGCGGGAGATCAAGAGGTAGCAGTGGCTGAATGGACTCGGGGAGGAACCCCCGTGTCCTGCAAATGGGTAAAGCCACCAGGCCCGCCCCGGGGGTTTGATTTTGACGTGACCAAGACTGAACAAATCTTCGACCTCCTACTCAAGGAAAAGCAGTTGAAGATACCCGAAGGTCTCAAATTCCCCACGGTACAGGAGCTGAACGGAAAGCCATACTGCAAATGGCATAACTCACTCTCCCATGCCACCAACGACTGCAGGGTTTGGCGTCAGCAGATCCAAATGGCGATAGAACAAGGACGTCTGATTTTCAACCAGTACGCCATGAAGGTCGACACCCAACCCTTCCCCGCCGTTAACATGGTGGGATGCACTTACCCTAAAGGTTGCCAGCCAGGATCCTCGTTCAGCATCAACATGGTAGGACTTGGACACCACTCTGGCAAGGATGGAGACGAGGGCAGTTGCTCTCGTAGCAAGGACACAGAGGAGGCCGCTCCACGCGATCGGCTCCGTCATGATGGCAAGCGCTACGTCATAGAGGGAGAAGTGAAGAACGTAAGATATCAGCGACCCCTCTCTGATCACCTCCTCAACAAGTATGTGAGTCAGTATGACCAACGCCGACGATCAAGCGATGATGATGAAAGAGATCGTCTGGCTAGAGACGCCAGAAGACATCATCAGCACGATCGCGATGAGGAGGAGCACGAGCGCCGTGCCGAAGAAAAATCAAGGGAGCAAGACGACAACGATAGGCACTGGGACTGCCCCTTCTTCAGACACTGCTGGGATTCAGGAATGAGCCGATTGCCCACAATCGGCAATTGCCCAGAATGCAACCGGAAGAAGAAGGAGGCAGCCAACGTGTCTGTGTTCAAGCGCCTAGGGCCTCTCCCGCCACAAAGCAAACGCGCTGAAGTCACCTCGTTGGGCAGATCTCGAGGATTCAGAAGACGAGGGAGAAGAAGAAGAAGACAGGTACCACCGGCCAAGGTGGTGCCCTGACGGACTCAGCCGTTCCCAAAAGCGCAGGGTTCAGCGATTGCGCGGCCTGGAGGAAGCTGAAAGGGTATACTTGCATACGCTAAGGAAGGCACGACCTGATCTGGCTGCGAAAGTTCAGCGAACCCTGGACGAAGAGGGTCGGCCACGGAAAATGGAGTGGCGCCCCAAACAAAGGAAAGCCGATGATGAAACATCGGCTGGCACAAACATGGTGCTCGTCCTTCCGACGGAGCTTGGTGCTCCACGATTACACGATGCACTCAAGATGGACGACAGCAAGCGCATAAAGTCAGAGGTTGGGCTGGTTTTATCCACCAGCCTGACCGAGTAGCAAGGACAAACCGACGAGCAAACGTGGCGAGGCTGATCCTTGTGATCGGCCCCAAAAATCTATGAAGGGACATTACAGAACCTTCAGTCAGCGCTTCAATCAACATGGCGGCCGATTCCAGCAATCGGCCAAAATTATCTTCACCACATGTTCTGCTTGTGTTCAACATCGATCTACTGGGCAGCGACCACGTCGGCGGATGAAAGTCAACACGAATCCTCGCAGAGCCGACGTACAAGTACAGTGCCTTGGCTAACCACAAAGCCGATATCTGCAGTCACCTGGCAGATTCGGCTTGGGGGGCATATAGTCAGATGAACATGTGCAGATAAACATGTGTAAACATGTATGCAGTGAAACATTGGGGGCTGATTAGGAAAAATCGGCCAGTAAAAAAAAATTTCATGACATACAGCCGATGCACAGCCATCGACTCTAGTACAGTTACACAAGACCTACTGGCTATGTGCTCAGGGCCCACATTGTCGCCAAGATGGTCAACCCTTTGCGTCAGTTAAGCTGCTGGTGTTTCATCTACAGCATCGGCGCCCAGTGGAAGGAAACTGATCGATGGGGGCAAGTCTGGCTGATTCTTCATGGTGGCTGTCTCGGATTACCAGATTACCTAAGGTCAGAGCCTTTTTGTTTGATCTGGGCATCCGTGCTAGTATTCTCGCCTTAATTGAGGCTCGGGGGGCAGCTCGCCCTGAAATATCTTTGTTTTGGAGAGCCGATTTCGTTGGAATCGGCTGGTTCCATACTAATAACTTGGAGGCCAATGATCACGTGTTTGGCTGATTCATTGCTATTCTCGCCTTGGGTGAGGCTTGGGGGGCAACTCGCCTGAAAGTTTCTTGGCTCTGGAGAGCAAATTTGGTTGGAATCGGCTGGCTCTACATCGCAACTGTTCTGAAAAGGGGTGTTTTTGCTACAGAGGTATCAGCTTTAGCATCCAAGCTGATTCAGCGACAGTTCCAGGGTCCTTGTAAAGACACCTGCTCAAGACTAAACCCACGGCTTACTGCGATCGGCAGTGCTATCATCATCGGTAAGACTGGCTAATTTGGAGGGATGACTGAATTGACCTGTCTCGCAGATTGTCGTGAGAGACCGATGCGTTGCCATCAGTCGTTGGACATTGATTGGGCTAACGGTCGACAAAGTCAGATGAGGGGAAATCGGCTGAATCAGCATACAGGACATCGGCAAAATCAAAAAGAAGTTTTCATTGATAATAAAATTTCTTACAAGGAGAAGCCGATTGTTCAACAAAAAGGGAACGGATTACTACTGCCAACCCTATGCTAGCGAATCCCTACTCTAAGGGCTGTTGCTGTCATTGCCGCCGCTGAGGTAGCTGCCGCCATTGCTGCTGTCGGCGAGTTCTTCGTTGCTGCTACTGTGACCTTCAGCAGAGGCCTCCTCCTCGTCATCATCATCATCCTCGTCTGACCAAGCCCAGCCCCGGATACGCTTTGGTGGTGGTTCGTCGGAGGAGGTGTCGTCCTCCTGTTCCTTCTTCAGGTCGGAGGAGACGTCTTCTTCTTCGTCGTCCTCTTCTTCTTTGGTGACGGAGGTGAATTTGCCCCGGAAGGGAGGGTCGTCGTCATCGCTCTCCGCAACAAGTGCTCCGTCAACCAGGTACCGGAGGTCATCTTCGCCGTCGGTTAGGGGCATGGCCCCATCTGACCAGACGAGGTCCTCACCCTCCGGCACAAAGTCGAAGTCCCACTCCCGCTTGTCCCAATGTTTGGGAGCCCGGCGGTTGTACGCCTCCATCTGGTCGTGCTCTGGAACCAACTCGCTTGAGGAAGAGGATTGGAGAGAGACAGAAGAGGAGGAAGAAGACGACATGGCTGAGGGAGAAGAGGGTTTTTTTGGTGCCGATAGCTGGAACAGAGGAAGGGGATGAAGAGGGCTAATCGATCGGCACGGTTAAATAATGAGAAGCCTGGTGGAAATTTAATGCCATTGCAGTTTCCGAGGAGGTGATGCCAAAGCTATCGAATTTTGCAGAGAAGCTGGAAAGACAGGGCATCATGATGAAGAATACTGCGACAGGTCTGCTCTGCCACGACATGACCCTTCGAAGGAAAAACAGATTGGTTTTGAAATTATCATTGCCAAAACCAGGGGGGCATGTGTTATCACCAGATTTTGGCCAAATCAGGAGGTGGGCCGTAAGGGAGATGGGCTTGGAAGATTACACGTGGAAGATCTCTGAAGCGGCCTTGCACGAAGAATTTGGGCTAGATTGCCCGTGTATCTTTAATTATAGTAGATTGCATCGTAGATTAAAAGTTAGAGTTTGTCTCGTGCACGGTGGGATTATTCCCACGTTAGAAAGTCCCCTGGACTATAAATATGTATCTAGGGTTTATGGAATAAACAACAACCAACGTTCAACCAACCAAATCAATCTCGGCGCATCGCCAACTCCTTCGTCTCGAGGGTTTCTACCGGTAAGCAACATGCTGCCTAGATCGCATCTTGCGATCTAGGCAGCACAAGCTCCACGTTGTTCATGCGTTGCTCGTACTGAAGCCTTTTTGATGGCGAGCAACGTAGTTATCATAGATGTGTTAGGGTTAGCATAGTTCTTCGTGTAACATGCTATCGTAGTGCAACCCTTGCATGTCTAGCCGCCCTTACACCTATCTTAGGTGTAGGGGCGGCACCTCGCTTGATCATTATTTAGTAGATCCGATCCGTTACGGTTGCTCCTTGTTCATCAAGGATTAGTTTAATATCTGCAATAGTTAGGCCTTACAAAGGGCGGGAGGATCCAGCGGCACGTAGGGTGTCGTTTGCTAGTCCTAGACAGGATGTTCTGGGGATCAACCTCGTGTTGGTTTTTAGGCCTTGTCTAGGATCGGCTTACGATCACCGTGCATGGCCGCGAGGCCCAATCCTGAGTAGGATGATCCGATTATGCGGTGAAAACCCTAAATCGTCGTAGATCTCATTAGCTTTATCTTGATCAAGCAGGACCACCATATATTCGTGCACCCCGTACGAATCATGGGTGGATCGGCTCCTTGAGCCGATTCACAGGATAACCTGAGAGCCGATCGAGGCTCGTATTTAATGTTTACGTGTATGCCATGCAGGAAACTAAGCGAGGCATCTCCATCACCTTCCTGGCCAGGTATAGGTCAGGTGGCACGCCCTTGCAATCAGCATCGGACGTGTGACCAGAAGGCTTTGCGGGCCGTCGCTCGGAGGGACCTCGGCCAGCCGCAGCCCTAGGTTGTTCCCGGCTCTACGGTGTTGCCCGTCGCTGCCCGCCGGTGGGTTTCGGACGTCAACACCACCACATTGTATTCCCTCCATCCTCCAATTCGGGATCAAATGGATGATCATTTGATACTTTCAACTCACTCCCTATTGACCTCTCATTTGTAGAGCAATTTATATTCTTTTCCATCATTACCTTGACCTCATGAATTCATGATTTAAGTCCCCATATTCTTCATTGTGAGTATATGGTTACTTCACTCACCATCTCTCTTAATCTTGCTCTACCTTTGTCTAAACCACCATCACCAACCCATTTACCTTGACATGCACATGCATTGTTGCATGTGGTCCATCCCAATCCTTCCAAAATTGAATTCTTATAAAAGCTACTAATCATCAAATATACCTTGGGAACTATCTTCATCATAAGTGGTCTCAACCAAAGTGGTGGAGATTATTCTCATGGCACATGTCACCTTCATACTCCTTTTTATCTATATGTATCTACTCCTATTTTTATCATCATCAAAGTCACTCTTTGACATTTTCTCCTCAATATCATGCACATATCTATTCACATGGATGTTGTGCCTCTCCCTCAGATTGTTCACTTGTATTTGGCAAGAATGGAGCCGGCCAATTATGTTGGCATGGCAATTTCAGCCAGCCACTTTCCTCCTCACTTTCTTCTCTTGCAACACTTGCCTCTCAACTACCCCAACAATTAAATGGGCAGCCACCCATCCTAGCCAATCAAAAAGGAGGCAGCCAACCCTCTCTCCCTCTATAAAGCTCACTTGGCCGGCCACTCCACCTCCCTTTGCTCTCATTTTTCACTCCCCACTCCTTCCTCCACTCACTCCTATCCCTCTCCTACCTCTTCTCCACGAGCTGCTGCTCCTCCTAGCTACCATGGCCGGCCATGGCCATGGAAATCATCCAAGATGCAACTCCCCTCCTCCCTCAAGCTCATCCTCACCATGAGAGCCTCCCTCTCCATCTTCTCCCCAACCCTAGATGGTTTAATCTCCTCTTCTTCTTCCTCCATTGCTAAGATTGGATCTTGATGCAGGTGCATGTTGGTCCAAGCATGGAGAAGCTTGAGCTATCCTCAGATCTGAAGTTCTTGAGCAAAGTTCGTCCAAATCCTTGCAGTAATTTCTGCTATCTTGCTGTTTCAGATTCTGGTACGAACTTGTAAAATCCACCAAATCTCGTGCGCAGATCCAAATCGAGTGATTCAAAGTTCTGCAGATAGATACGGAAAAGATCTACAACTTGGCGTTGGTCTCATACTCAAATTCGTTACGGATTGTCCGTGGTAAATAAAGTTCTGTAAACATGCAGATTCACTGTTTGCTAGATTTGTTCCGTTTTACGAAACCTTTTTGAGCAAACTCCACTGTGGGTGAAAGCCCTCTTCAATACCTTCATTTTGGCGGTGGTTTTACTTCGATTGATCTCCTGAAACTGAAATTGTTCACAGGTCAAGATCTGGTCAGATCTGACTTTGTCGAATTAAACCAGGAGCTTGGGAACGAATCTTTGAGTGAAACAAATTGGGTAAGAACCACCTATTCAATACCTTTCAGATGCAGCTAACCTCATATTTTTGTGATTGATGTACGATTTGTGGTGAATTAAACTTGTTCTGTGTGTTCTGCAGACATGGCTGTTAGCTTTTAAATCATCAAAAATCCATATTTGAACCAAATTGAGTGATTCCAGTTCTATAGGACTACTGAATGTTTTCTTAATCTTCTCAAACAAGTTTCAAACATTTATCTGTTCTGTAACTCCAGAGGTAAAGCAAATGGTATAGACATGCAGTAATCTTGTCAATCTATTTGTGAGAGTTTCAGAAATAATTTGAACCCAAATCCAATTGTGTGTGCATCTATGTTTAAATATCTTTCAAATGCCAGTGGTCTCATATTTTTAGGATTTTTCTACGATTTATGGCTTACAGATCTTGTTTTCTGTACAGTCAGATTCAAAGAAATTCCTAAAATTGTAGGTTTAATATTTTTGGGTGATTCCAACTGGGTTAGTCTTGTATTAGTACTGGCCATCTAGGAACAATATTATTAGTCTCTGTTCATGCATATTCGTTACTGTTAGTAAGGTATATGTGTGACATGCATTGTTGGACCAAAACTCGTTGGTTTATTTAAAACCCTTGACCAACTCTTTTTATTAGAAATGGACAACCTTTGTTTTATGCTTGCAAAACAAAACCTCTGCAACTTAATATTAGCCCTATTGTCTTGCTTAAGTTTTCAAATGATGTGGAATATGGTTGTTTCCTATTTTGGGTGTTGTGTTGTGTGAGCCAACTAAGTTAGGAAAACTGTTTTCTACTTTTCCAAAAATGTTTGAAAATGATTTGTGAATGTATTTGATGTCAAACTAATGCTCTTGTCCTCTTTATGATGTTATGTACCAGGGGATGTTTCGTTTATACCATGGTGATAACCGAGAGAGGCAATTGCTAAGTTGTGATACTCTCGTACCTTTACTAGGTAAATAAATGGGGTTTTCTAAATTTAAAACTCTTAAAGTTGTCGTGTGGTATCTATAAGTCCTTAGTTTGTTATACCTTGGCTGCATGGTTAGTTATGGTTGTTGTATGTTTGTTTTGTTGGTGAAATGTGATTGATTGTGTTCCTTTTATATTTTCCGGCGCTAGATGCGAACAATTCCGGAGAAGAAGAAGAAGTGGAATTGGACAAGGATTTTATTTATATTGTTGGGATTCTTATATTGATAGAGTTGAAGAAGTACAGGGACAAATAAGCCAAGGCAAGCCATTTACTTTGACTCTTTGTTGCCCATGTTCTTGGTTGAGATCTTTCTATCCTTGGTCTCTTGATTTCTTGCGTCTCCTTGGGTTTGCTTAACTTGATTCTTTTACATACTTGCCACCAAGTGTGTAATGTCCCCTCTCGATATATTGCGTACTTGCTCTAAGTATGTGAATCACATTTCACCACCTTTTGACACCCTAATTCTAGTAAACACTTGGGATAATATCATTAAAATTGCTCTACTTTTTGATCATCTCCATTCATGCTCAATTGGAGTATGGATGACCTTGACACCCCTTCATGTTATGATGGCAATCATTATGCTATTATACATCTTAGTTCACACATAAACTTTAGGTTGGGAAAACCCTCAAGGTTTTACCTTGTTGTAAAAGTTTTTGTTAAAACCTTGGGTATAATGTTATGCCCAAGTGAGAATTTGAGAAAGGAAAGGATTTGGTAAAAATGATGGGAATGAGAAAGTGGTTGGGATATTACGAAAACTTTGGCGCCTAAGTACTCACCCATGACAACAAACTAGCGCAACCACATTACTCCAACATGGGCACGGGGCTTAGCTCGACGTTCGTTCTCTTTAGCATGAGGCACCGCATAACTATACAAGGGTACGGATACCCCCGAGTCCGAGTTGTCGAGGTTGGGACAATAGTATAACGGGAGGCCTTCGGGGCTGACCCGTCCGGAAGACACTATGGGTCTCCTGGCTTGGCGGTGGAGCCATGCTCAAAAGGAGGTGAGCTGCCACGGTGCCGGGGAGGTACATACTCCATAGGGTAGGACCTCTTGCTAATTAGAATGGGCGAAAGGCTTCGACTGGTTATCCGATACCCACATACTTTCGTATGATGGCCCGGGGATGATCCCGGCGGATTTATCAGATCTTGTGGGGAAAGTGTGCAAACTCTGCAGAGTTAAATCGATTCGAATAGCCGCGTCCGTGGTCATGGACGGTTGGATTGGCTGTTGCTTAGCCTGATGTGTTTTGTTTATGAAAATGTTTGACAAAGGAAAGAAACGGGATTTGTGTTGGAGTACTCGGAGTACTGGAAAAATGGTTGATGACCACAATGAGGTGGTCGGAAAGGAATTGATAAAAATTGGGGTCTACCCTTCCTAAGTGTTTATGTCGTGAAAGATCTTCCTAAATTGAGTCAAGTAGTGATGTCTTAGATATATTCTCTCATCTCCTTCACCCATGAAGTTGAGATGCTAACTCCACTAAAACACTTCTTCTCTTCTACATAACATATTCTTGTTATATAAGTGGTCATTCCCTCTTGATCTCCTAGTTAGTCTTCGGTACCTTGTTCTCCTTGATATGTTACTTTGTAAATGGTTTGCGAGTACAATTCCAAATGTACTCACGGCTTTGTCCCTGGCTATTTACTTGGCCAGACTTGAAGGAGTTTGACAGATGAAGAAGGAGTTGGCGACGTCTATGCGAGCTACGAACGTCTTCCCAGTCAGTTGCCTGTAGGGTTATGGCAGATGACTTGGGTACTGCGCTGCTGAAGTGATGATGCTACTCTGATGTTTAGTTAGGCCCTTCGAGGCTATTATGTAATTATCGGTCATGTGACCATGTTGTAATTTTCTTATTCCGCTTTGTAATTGGATGGTGTAATTTGATATCAGTTCGGTTATGTGTTCACGGCGCACTGATCATGGGATCGTGAACTGTATACATAACAGGGAATTTCGGACAGCTAGTCCGGGGTCCCCACATAAAGTGCATAAGTACATATTCAATACCACAATAGTTTTTAAGCTATTTGTCCCATGAGCTATATATTGTAAAGGCGAATGATGGAATTTTAAAGGTAGCACTCAAGCAATTTACTTTGGAATGGCGGAGAAATACCATGTAGTAGGTAGGTATGGTGGACACAAATGGCATAGTGGTTGGCTCAAGGATTTTGGATGCATGAGAAGTATTCCCTCTCGATACAAGGTTTAGGCTAGCAAGGTTATTTGAAACAAACACAAGGATGAACCGGTGCAGCAAAACTCACATAAAAGACATATTGAAAACATTATAAGACTCTACACCGTCTTCCTTGTTGTTCAAACTCAATACTAGAAATTATCTAGACCTTAGAGAGACCAAATATGCAAACCAAATTTAGCATGCTCTATGTATTTCTTCATTAATGGGTGCAAAGCATATGATGCAAGAGCTTAAACATGAGCACAATAATTGCCAAGTATCACATTACCCAAGACATTTATAGCAATTACTACATGTATCATTTTCCAATTCCAACCATATAACAATTTAACGAAGAAGAAACTTCGCCATGAATACTATGAGTAGAAACTAAGGACATACTTGTCCATATGCTACAGCGGAGCGTGTCTCTCTCCCATAAAGTGAATGCTAGGATCCATTTTATTCAAACAAAACAAAAACAAAAACAAACTGACGCTCCAAGAAAAGCACATAAGATGTGATGGAATAAAAATATAGTTTCAGGGGAGGAACCTGATAATGTTGTCAATGAAGAAGGGGATGCCTTGGGCATCCCCAAGCTTAGATGCTTGAGTCTTCTTGAAATATGCAGGGATGAACCACCGGGGCATCCCCAAGCTTAGAGCTTTCACTCTCCTTGATCATGTTGCATCATACTCCTCTCTTGATCCTTGAAAACTTTCTCCACACCAAACTTAGAACAACTCATTAGAGGGTTAGTGACAATAAAAATTAACATGTTCAGAGGTGACACAATCATTCTTAACACTTCTGGACATTGCATAAAGCTACTGGACATTAATGGATCAAAGAAATTCATCCAACATAGCAAAAGAGGCAATGCGAAATAAAAGGCAGAATCTGTCAAAACAGAACAGTTCGTATTGACGAATTTTATCGAGGCACCAGACTTGCTCAAACGAAAATGCTCAAATTGAATGAAAGTTGCATACGTATCTGAGGATCACTCACGTAAATTGGCATAATTTTCTGAGTTACCTACAGAGAATTTAGCCCAGATTCGTGACAGCAAAGAAATCTGAAACTGCGCAGTAATCCAAATCTAGTATGAACTTTTCTATCAACGACTTTACTTGGCACAACAAAACACTAAACTAAGATAAGGAGAGGTTGCTACAGTAGTAAACAACTTCCAAGACACAAAATAAAAACAAAGTACTGTAGGTAAAAACTATGGGTTGTCTCCCATAAGCGCTTTTCTTTAACGCCTTTCAGCTAGGCGCAGAAAGTGTAAATCAAGTAACATCAAGAGACGAAGCATCAACATCATAATTTGTTCTAATAATATAATCATAAGGTAACTTCATTCTCTTTCTAGGGAAGTGTTCCATACCTTTCTTGAGAGGAAATTGATATTTAATATTACCTTCCTTCATATCAATAGTAGCACCAACGGTTCGAAGAAAAGGTCTTCCCAATATAATGGGGCAAGATGCATTGCATTCAATATCCAAGACAACAAAATCAACGGGGACAAGGTTATTGTTAACCATAATATGAACATTATTAACTCTCCCCAAAGGTTTCTTTTTAGCATTATCAGCGAGATTAACATCCAAATAACATTTTTTCAATGGTGGCAAGTCAAGCATATCATAGACTTTCTTAGGCATAACAGAAATACTTGCACCAAGATCACATAAAGAATTACAATCAAAATCATTGACCCTCATTTTAATGATGGGTTCCCAACCATCCTCTAGCTTTTTAGGAATAGAGGCTTCGTGCTCTATCTTCTCTAGCTTTTATGAGAGCATTTGTAATATGTTGCGTGAAAGCCAAATTTATAGCACTAGCATTAGGACTTTTAGCAAGTTTTTGCAAGAACTTTATAACTTCAGAGATGTGGCAATCATCAAAATTCAAACCATTATAATCTAAAGCAATGGGATCATCATCCCCAATGTTGGAAAAAATTTCAGCAGTTTTATCGCAGCGATTTCGGCTTTAGCAGTTTCAGGCAGTTTCTCGCGCTTTGCATTAGAAGTGGAAACATTGCTAACACCAATTCTTTTATTATTAATAGTAGGAGGTGCAGCAACATGTGTAGCATTAGCATTACTTGTGGTGGTAATAGTCCAAACTTTAACACATTCTTCTCTTTAGCTAGTTTTTCATTTTCTTCTCTATCCCACCTAGCACGCAGTTCAGCCATCAATCTTATGTTCTCATTAATTCTAACTTGGATGGCATTTGCTGTAGTAACAATTTTATTTTCAATATCCCTATTAGGCATTGTTGACTGCCAAAACCCACCGGTGGGCAGCGGCGAATCAACACGGTAGAGCCGGGAAGAGCCTAGAGCTGCGGCTGGCTGAGACCCCTCCGAGCGACGGCCCGCAATGCTCTTCTGGTCACACGCGGCGATGCGAAGTGCAAGGGCGTGCCACCTGACCTATACCTGGTCAGGAAGGTGATGGGAATGCCTCGCTTAGTTCCTGCATGGCATACACGTAAACATTAAATAAGAGCCTCGATCGGCTCTCAGGTTATCCTGTGAATCGGCTCAAAGAGCCGATCCACCCATGATTCGTGCGGGGTGCACGAATACTTGGTGATCCTGCTTGAATCAAGATAAAGCTAATGAGATCTACGACGATTTAGGGTTTTCACCGCATAATCGGATCATCCTACTCCAGGTTGGGCCTCGCGGCCACGCACGGTGCTCGTAAGCCGATCCTAAACAAGGCCACAAAACCAACATAGTGTTGATCTTCGGAACATCCTGTTTAGGACTTGCGAACGCCACCCTACGTGCCGCTGGATCCTCCCCCCCTTTGTAAGGCCTAACTATTGCAGATATTAAACTAATCCTTGCAGAGCAAGGAGCAATCGTAACGGATCAGATCTACTAAACGATGAACAAGCAGGGTGCCGCCCCCACACCTGAGATAGGTGTGAGGGCGGCTAGACATGCAAGGGTTGCACTACGTAAGCATGTTATACGGAGAACTATGCTAACCCTAACACATCTATGATAACTACGTTGCCCGCCATCAAAGACGCTTCAGTACGGGCAACGCATGAACAACGTGGAGCTTGTGCTGCCTAGATCGCAAGATGCGATCTAGGCAGCATGTCGCTTACCTGATTGAAACCCTCGAGACGAAGGAGTTGGCGATGCGCCGAGATTGGTTTGTTTTGGGGGTGAACGTTGTGTTGTTGTTTATTCCATAAACCCTAGATACATATTTATAGTCCAGGGGACTTTCTAACGTGGGAATATCCCACCGTGCACGATACAAACTCTAATCTTGATCTAAGATACAATCTACTATAATTAAAGATACACGGGCAACCTAGCCCAAATTCTCCGTGCAAGGCCGCTTCAGAAATCTTCCACGTGTAGTCTTCCAAGCCCATCTCTCTTACGGCCCACCTCTGGATTTGTCCAAAATCTGGTGATAACACATGCCCCCCTGGTTTTGGAAATAACATTTCCAAAATCATTATGCTTTCCTTTCGAAGGGTCATGTCGTGGCAGAACAGAGCCATTTGCAGCATCCGTCATCATTATGCCATGTCCTCTTAGCTTCTCTGCAAAATTCGATAGCTCTGGCGTCATCTCCTTGGAAACTGTAATGACAATAAATCTCCACCAGGCTCCTCATTATTTAACTGTGCCGATCGATTAGCTTTCTTCATCCCCTTCCTCTGTTCCAGCCATCGGCAGCCAAAAAACCCTCTTCTCCCTCAGCTATGTCTTCCTCTTCCTCCTCCTTCTCAAACCTCTTCCCCCCATTCTCACCGAAGAAGAACGAGGACAAGCCTCATTCCGAGGTGAACCCCCTCTCCTCCGATAATGAGAAGAAAGAAGGAGAAGTAGCGAAGGCCAAGACCTTCCCCTCCGCCAAGCTCCCGCCGAAGAAGCGCTCCCGCATGTGGGCGGACAGCGAGGATGAAGATGACGACGAAGAAGAAGAAGAGGAGGAGGAAGATGAATCTTCCTCTTCCGCCGGGTACCCGCCAACCAAGCGCTTCCGCTCCTGGGCGGACAGCGAGGACGATGATGATGACGAGGAGGAAGAGGCTCCGGCCACGGGCTGGGGCAGCAGCGACGAGGAGCTCCCTGGGAGCAGCGCCGACGACATCGACGGCGGTGACGACGAGGACAGCGATGACTAGTAGAATAGGACTAGTAGTAGCAGTGCGCTAGGCACTAAATCCCTCTTTTGAGAGCCATCGGCTCTTTCTTGTAAAGCCGCTCCTCTGAATTAATGAAATTGTTCTTCTGATTCATCCTTCAATTGCCCCAATTTCATTCCTTCCGCCTGTCATGTCAAGACCGATAGCAATGTATCGATTTTTTTTTTCTCTTTTGGACGCCCATGAAGCCGGACTCTCATGCCGATTAGCCCGTAGGCCAAGAACTTCTCAATTTCAGGCTGCGATTTGGTATCTGACCATAATTTTTCGCAATTCCTTAGCCGACGACTACCCATCGGCTATTTTGAGAATCTAGTCCCTCTCCTTCTCTTGCAGCGACAGGACGGTCCAAACAAAAAAACCCACGGCCTCTAATCCTGATTCAGAGGAGATCACAATGCAGGGCCAGTCGATGCGCCTCCAATCGGTTTTCCAAAAACAGAGCAGCCACCAGGCCAGCTGCCCCCCGAGTCTGAGTCGAAGCGAGAACAGTAATGGATCAGCCGAATGTACCGCCTATGCAGAGTTAGCCGATTTCAACAAAATCGGCTTCCCAAAGCAGAGAACCTTCAGGGTGAGCTGCCCCCCGAGTTTCTTCAGTCTACTTCGCGTCTTGCAGGTCAAATCGGCTCCTCCCCTGCACTGACCGTCGATATCGATGTGAACTTTGAGCATATAAACAGCTGGTCTAGCTTCGCTTCTTAGTTCTGAAGTCGATGCCCCTGCATCGGCTGAAATTTTTTTTTTATTTGGCCGATCTTTCTCAATCGGCCCCCAATGTTCCACTGCACGCATGTCTGCACGTGTTACCTGCACATGTTCATCTGACTATATGCCCCCCGAGCCGAATCTGCCAAATGACTGCAGATATCGGCTTTCATGGTTAGTCAGGGCACTGCACTTGTACGTCGGCTTCGCAAAGATTCATGCTGACTTTCATCTGCCGACGTGGCCGCTGCCCAGTAGATCGTTGCTGACCACAAACAGAATATGTGCAGAAGATAATTTTAGCCGATTGCTGGAATCGGCCTCCACATTGCTTGTTCGATGAAGGTTTTGTAATGTTCCTCCATAAATTTTTTGGGGCCGATCACAAGGATCAGCCTCACCCGGTTTGCTCATTGTTTTAATCTTGCTACTCGGTTAGGCTGGATAAAACCAACCCAACCTCTGACTTGATGCGCCTGCTGTCATCCACCTTGAGTGCATCGTATAATCGTGGAGCACTAAGCTCTGTCGGCAAGACAAGCACCATGTTTGTGCCAGCCGATGTTTCATCATCGGCTTTCTTTTGCTTGGGACGCCACTCCATTCTCCGTGGACGACCCTCCTCATCCAGGGCTCGCTGAATCTTTGCAGCCAGATCAGGCCGTGCCTTCCTTAGCGTATGCAGGTATAACCTTTCGGCTTCCTCCAGGCCGCGCAACCGCTGAACCCTGCGTTTTTGTGAACGGCTGAGTCCGTCAGGGCACCACCTTGGACGGTGGTACCTGTCTTCTTCTTCTGGTCCCTCGTCCTCGGAATCCTCAAGATCTGCCCAACGAGGTGACTCAGCGCGTTTGCTTGGTGGTGGGAGAGGCCCTAAGCGCTCAAACACAGACACATTGGCTGCCTCCTTCTTCTTCTTGTTGCATTCTGGGCAATTGCCGATTGTGGGCAATCGGCTCATTCCTGAATCCCAGCAGTGTCGGAAGAAAGGGCAGTCCCAGTGTCTGGCGTTGTCGTCTTGCTCCCTTGACTTGTCTGTGGCACGGCACTCGTGCTCCTCCTCATCGCGATCCTGCCGACGATGTCTTCTGGCTTCTCTAGCCAGACGATCTCCTTCATCATCATAGTTGGACCGTCGGCGTTGGTCATACTGACTCACATATTTGTTGAGGAGGTGATCAGAGAGAGGTCGTTGTTATCTTATGTTCTTCACTTCTCCCTCTGTGACGTAGCGCTTGCCATCATGATGGAGCCGATCGCGTGGAGCGGCCTCCTCTGTGTCCTTGCTATGAGAGCAGCTGCCCTCATCTCCATCTTTGCCAGAGTGGTTCCCAAGTCCTACCATGTTGATGCTGAACGTGGGACCTGGCTGGCAACCCTCAGGGTAGATGACTTCTACCATGTTAACGGCGGGGAAGGGCTGGGTGTCTACCTTCATGGCGTACTGGTTGAAAATTAAACGCCCCTTCTCTATCGCCGCTTGGATGTGCTGACGCCACACCCTGCAGTCGTTGGTGGCATGGGAAAGCGAGTTGTGGAATTTGCAGTACGGCTTTCCGTTTAGCTCTTGCGCCGTGGGGAACTTGAGACCTTTAGGAATCGTCAACTGTTTCTCCTTGAGCAGGAGGTCGAAGATTTGTTCAGTCTTGGTAACGTCAAAATCAAATCCCCTGGGCGGCCCTGGTGGCTTTACCCATTTGCAGGACACGGGGGCTCCTCCCCGAGTCCACTCAGCCACTGCTACTTCTTGGTCTCCCGCAGGCACTTCACCTTCCTCTGTATCGACCATGACTATCGCACGCTTGAACTTGTCTTGGTACAGTGCAGGTGGCGCTGTTCATATGCCGATAGTTTCGAACCATGTGCGCCGGCGAGGATAATCTGCTTGGGAGGCCATGTCCTTGAGCTGTGTTCCAAGGCCAGCTACGCCAACTCGATCGCTTCCTTTTCAGTTATACGAACCGAATAACATCGGTTCCTAAGATTCCTGAAGCGCTGGATGTACTCTGTCACCGTTTCTGCGCGCTTCTGACGTAGTTGTGCTAGATCGGCAATGCTGGACTCGGAAGCTTCTGAATGGTATTGCGTATGGAACTGCTCTTCCAATTGCTTCCAAGACCGGATGGAGTTTGCTGGCAAAGAGGTGTACCATCCAAAAGCCGATCCCGTGAGGGACTGTGAAAGAGCCTCACGCAACGTAGCTGATCCGACACCGGCCGGTCCTAGTTGCGCCAAATATCGGCCGACGTGCTCGATGGAGCTGGAGCCATCTGATCCACTGAATTTGGAGAAGTCAGGGAGCCGATATTTAGGTGGAAGCGGGATCATCTCGTACTCGTCGGGGTACGGCTTGGAATAGCCGATTGCCCTTCTTTTCGGCACCATGCCGAACTGGTCTCTCAGTATGGTACTGATCTGATCCGCTGTGCTGGCTGCAGGAGATGCACTCTGAAGATTCGCCGGGGTGGCGTACTTAGCCAGCCATGTTTGCTTTTCCAGCTCTGAGCCAACTGCAGGAGCTGGGCTCGGGAGTTTCGTCGGGGTGGCGTACTTGGTTAGCCACGTCTGCTTCTCAAGCTCTGTTGCTTACGTTCCTCCTGTTTGCGCCGGAGTCCCTGACGTTGTGGCCTGGTTTGAGAGTGGCCAGTTGCCACAATCTGGCACATATGTGCACGCGTATCCTTGAGGGATCTCCTTCGGCGCCTCAGCCAAGAACTGGTAGTCACTAGGGTCACCACCGATCTTGTAGACGACGAATGCCGGTGTAGCCGGCACTTCAGCTGGTGCTGCCAACGCATATGGCAGCGGTGGACGGGACTGGAGTGGCAACTCCCCTTGATGCGTCCCGAGAGCTGGTCCTGACGGCGAGTACTGGTGGCTCATGATCTCCTGGATCACGCGCAGAGCGAGACGCTCCAACACGTTGACCAAGTTTTCAGAGTGGCGGTGTAGCGAGTGAGCCACCAAGTAGTTGATCTCCTGCCGTAGGCCCCTGGTGCGTTCCTCCGACGGGGCAGAGAGATCTATCCCATCGAGTGCACCTTGTGGTGAGAATCCCTTCCATCTGATGCCATGGGTACGGGTTCTCTGAAAAGAGCCGATGAGGTCGGCTTCGAGGGTGACCTTGATCTCGTCATATTTCTTCTTGAGCTCGGCAGGTAACTCCTCGTAGGTGACTGGCGTGCCGTCCGCCGCCATCTCAGATGTAGATGGCGATGTGGTTGATGTAGACGATTGTCCCACCGGGCGTGCCAGAATGTGTTGACTGCCAAAACCCACCGGTGGGCAGCGGCGAATCAACACGGTAGAGCCGGGAAGAGCCTAGAGCTGCGGCTGGCTGAGACCCCTCCGAGCGACGGCCCGCAATGCTCTTCTGGTCACACGCGGCGATGCGAAGTGCAGGCGTGCCACCTGACCTATACCTGGTCAGGAAGGTGATGGGAATGCCTCGCTTAGTTCCTGCATGGCATACACGTAAACATTAAATAAGAGCCTCGATCGGCTCTCAGGTTATCCTGTGAATCGGCTCAAAGAGCCGATCCACCCATGATTCGTGCGGGGTGCACGAATACTTGGTGATCCTGCTTGAATCAAGATAAAGCTAATGAGATCTACGACGATTTAGGGTTTTCACCGCATAATCGGATCATCCTACTCCAGGTTGGGCCTCGCGGCCACGCACGGTGCTCGTAAGCCGATCCTAAACAAGGCCACAAAACCAACATAGTGTTGATCTTCGGAACATCCTGTTTAGGACTTGCGAACGCCACCCTACGTGCCGCTGGATCCTCCCCCCCTTTGTAAGGCCTAACTATTGCAGATATTAAACTAATCCTTGCAGAGCAAGGAGCAATCGTAACGGATCAGATCTACTAAACGATGAACAAGCAGGGTGCCGCCCCCACACCTGAGATAGGTGTGAGGGCGGCTAGACATGCAAGGGTTGCACTACGTAAGCATGTTATACGGAGAACTATGCTAACCCTAACACATCTATGATAACTACGTTGCCCGCCATCAAAGACGCTTCAGTACGGGCAACGCATGAACAACGTGGAGCTTGTGCTGCCTAGATCGCAAGATGCGATCTAGGCAGCATGTCGCTTACCTGATTGAAACCCTCGAGACGAAGGAGTTGGCGATGCGCCGAGATTGGTTTGTTTTGGGGGTGAACGTTGTGTTGTTGTTTATTCCATAAACCCTAGATACATATTTATAGTCCAGGGGACTTTCTAACGTGGGAATATCCCACCGTGCACGATACAAACTCTAATCTTGATCTAAGATACAATCTACTATAATTAAAGATACACGGGCAACCTAGCCCAAATTCTCCGTGCAAGGCCGCTTCAGAAATCTTCCACGTGTAGTCTTCCAAGCCCATCTCTCTTACGGCCCACCTCTGGATTTGTCCAAAATCTGGTGATAACAGGCATAACTTTCGATTTCAAAAGATCAACATCAGAGGCAAGACTATCAACTTTAGAAGCAAGAATATCAATTTTATTAAGTTTTTCCTCAACAGATTTGTTAAAGGCAGTTTGTGTACTAATAAATTCTTTAAGCATAGCTTCAAGACCAGGGGGTACACTCCTATTATTGTTGTAAGAATTCCCATAAGAATTACCATAACCATTACCATTAGCAGAAGGATATGGCCTACAGTTATTACTAGAATTGTTCCGATAAGCATTGTTGTTGAAATTATTATTTTTAATGAAGTTTACATCAACATGTTCTTCTTGGGCAACCAATGAAGCTAACGGAACATTATTAGGATCAACATTAGTCCTATCATTCACAAGCATAGACATAATAGCATCAATCTTATCATTCAAGGAAGAGGATTCTTCAACAGAATTTACCTTCTTACCTTGTGGAGCTCTTTCCGTGTGCCATTCAGAGTAATTGATCATCATATCATCAAGAAGCTTTGTAGCCGCCCCCAAAGTGATGGACATAAAGGTACCTCCAGCAGCTGAATCCAATAAATTCCGCGAAGAAAAATTTAGTCCTGCATAGAAGGTTTGGATGATCATCCAAGTAGTCAGTCCATGTGTTGGGCAATTTTTAACCAAAGATTTCATTCTTTCCCAAGCTTGAGCAACATGTTCAGTATCTAATTGTTTAAAATTCATTATGCTACTCCTCAAAGATATAATTTTAGCAGGGGGATAATATCTACCAATAAAAGCATCCTTCCATTTAGTCCATGAATCAATACTATTCTTAGGCAGAGATAGCAACCAATATTTAGCTCTTCCTCTTAATGAGAAAGGGAACAATTTTAATTTTATAATATCACCATCTACATCCTTATACTTTTGCATTTCACATAGTTCAACAAAATTATTAAGATGGGCAGCAGCATCATCAGAACTAACACCAGAAAATTGCTCTCTCATAACAAGATTCAGTAAAGCAGGTTTAATTTCAAAGTATTCTGCTGTAGTAGCAGGTGGAGCAATAGGTGTGCATAGGAAATCATTATTATTTGAAGTTGTGAAGTCACACAACTTAGTATTTTCAAGGTTGGCCATTTTAGCAACAGTAAATAAAGCAAACTAGATAAAGTAAATGCAAGTAACTAATTTTTTTGTGTTTTTGATATAGCAAACAAGATAGCAAATAAAGTAAAACTAGCAACTAATCTTTTTGTATTTTGATTTAGTGCAGCAAATAAAGTAGTAAATAAAACTAAGCAAGACAAAAACAAAGTAAAGAGATTGGGAAGTGGAGACTCCCCTTGCAGCGTGTCTTGATCTCCCCGGCAACGGCGCCAGAAAAAGAGCTTGATGGCGTGTAACTCACACGTTCGTTGGGAACCCCAAGAGGAAGGTATGATGCGCACAGCAGCAAGTTTTCCCTCAGAAAGAAACCAAGGTTTATCGAACCAGGAGGAGCCAAGAAGCACGTTGAAGGTTGATGGCGGCGGGATGTAGTGCGGCGCAACACCAGAGATTCCGGCGCCAACGTGGAACCTGCACAACACAACCAAAGTACTTTGCCCCAACGAAACAGTGAGGTTGTCAATCTCACCGGCTTGCTGTAACAAAGGATTAGATGTATAGTGTGGATGATGATTGTTTGCAGAAAACAGTAGAACAGTATTGCGATGATTGTATTTCATAAAGAGAATTGGACCGGGGTCCACAGTTCACTAGAGGTGTCTCTCCCATAAGATAAACAAAAGATGTTGGGTGAACAAATTACGCTTGGGCAATTGACAAATAAAGAGGGCATGACCATGCACATACATATTATGATGAGTATTGTGAGATTTAATTGGGCATTACGACAAAGTACATAGACCGCTATCCAGCATGCATCTATGCCTAAAAAGTCCACCTTCAGGTTATCATCCGAACCCCCTCCAGTATTAAGTTGCTAACAACAGACAATTGCATTAAGTATTGTGCGTAATGTAATCAGTAACTACATCCTTGAACATAGCACCAATGTTTTATCCCTAGTGGCAACAGCACATCCACAACCTTAGAACTTTCTGTCACTGTCCCAGATATCAATGGAGGCATGGACCCACTATTGAGCATAAATACTCCCTCTTGGAGTTACAAGCATCTACTTGGCCAGAGCATCTACTAGTAACGGAGAGCATGCAAGATCATAAACAACACATAGACATAACTTTGATAATCAACATAACAAGTATTCTCTATTCATCGGATCCCAACAAATGCAACATATAGAATTACAGATAGATGATCTTGATCATGTTAGGCAGCTCACAAGATCCGACAATGAAGCACAATGGGAGAAGACAACCATCTAGCTACTGCTATGGACCCATAGTCTAGGGGTAGACTACTCACACATCACTCCGGAGGCGACCATGGCGGCGTAGAGTCCTCCGGGAGATGAATCCCCTCTCCGGCAGGGTGCCGGAGGAGATCTCCAGAATCCCCCGAGATGGGATTGGCGGCGGCGGCGTCTCAGTAAGGTTTTCCGTATTGTGGCTCTCGGTACTGGGGGTTTCGCGACGGAGGCTATTTGTAGGCGGAAGGGCAGGTCAGGAAGGGGCACGAGGTGCCCACACCATAGGTCGGCGCAGCCAGGGCTTGGGCCGCGCCGCCCTATGGTGTCGCCACCTCGTGGCCCCACTTCGTCTCCTCTTCGGTCTTCTGGAAGCTTCGTGGCAAAATAGGACCCTGGGCGTTGATTTCGTCCAATTCCGAGAATATTTCGTTACTAGGATTTCTGAAACCAAAAACAGCAGAAAACAAGAATCGCACTTCGGCATCTTGTTAATAGGTTAGTTCCAGAAAATGCACGAATATGACATAAAGTGTGCATAAAACATGTAGATAACATCAATAATGTGGCATGGAACATAAGAAATTATCGATACGTCGGAGACGTATCAGTTACCACCGGCGAGGTGATCGCCGGCGAATGTGAAAACGCCGGCGGTAAGGCATTTCAGGTCGCCGGCGGTAAGGCATTTCCTAGTAGTGCACCTGACCTATACCTGGTCAGGAAGGTGTTGGATTGCTTCAATTAGTTTCCTGCATGACGAACACATAAACATTAAATACGAGCCCCGATCGGCTCTTAGGTTACCCTGTGAATCGGCTCAAAGAGCCGATTGACCCATGGTTCATGTTGGATTTACGATAACATGGGGATCCTGCTTAATCAATACCAAGATAAATCAATCTACGACAGTCTTGGGTTTACACCGCATAACCGGAACATCCTACACGTAGTTGAGCCAGGCAGATACGTAAGATAATAGAAAAACTAGTCCTAAAGAGGCCTAAAAACCAACATAAAGTCGATTCCCGGAACAATCCCTCTAGGATCAGCAAACTACACCTTACGCACTACTGGCTCGTTCAACCCGTTTATAAGGCCTAATCATGCGGATATCAAACTAATCCTTGGAGACCAAGGAACAACTATAACAGATCAGATCTACTAAACAAAGGTTAAGCAAGATGCTACCCCTACACCCAAAATAGGTGCAAAGGCAGCTAGATCTCAAGGGGCGGCATGGCTAAGCAAGTATATCAGAAAAGTATCCACGTCAGCCCCAAAACATCTACGATAACAGTGTTGCTCGCCATCAACAAGGCTTCAGCACGAGCAACACCAAGCAACGAATAAACAGATACTGCCTAGATCGCAAGATGCGATCTAGGCAGCATGACGCTTACCCGGAAGAAACCCTCGAAACAAGGGGTGGCGATGCGCCTAGATTGGTTTGTTGTGAACGTGATCGTCCTCCTTTCTCAATAACCCTAGATACATATTTATAGTCCGTAGACTTTCTAACTTGGGAATAAACCCAACTGAGTACGAGCTAAACTCTATCTCTTAATTCTAACCGACACGGAATCTACTATAATATACAGATACACGGGCCGTCTAGCCCAAATTCTTGTACAAGGCCGATTCAGAAACTCTTTCGGTGTATATCCTCTAAGCCCATTGATACGTCTCCGACGTATCGATAATTTCTTATGTTCCATGCTACTTTATTGATGATATCTACATGTTTTATGCATACTTTATGTCATATTTATGCATTTTCTGGAACTAACCTATTGACGAGATGCCGCAGTGCCAGTTCCTGTTTTCTGCTGTTTTTGGTTTCAGAAATCCTAGTAAGGAAATATTCTCGGAATCAGACGAAATCAACGCCCAGCACCCTATTTTCACATGAAGCTTCCAGAACACCCGAGAGAGGACAGAGGGGGGCCACAGGCCCACCACACATGGGGCTGGCACGGCCCAGGCCCTGGCCGCGTCGCCCTATTGTCTGGTGGCCCCAGACCCCCTCTGACGCCTCCCTTCCGCCTACTTAAAGCCTCCGTCGCGAAAACCCTATCACGTTGGACGAAACCCGCAAAAACCTTCCAGAGCCGCCGCCATCGCGAAGCCAAGATCTGGGGGACAGGAGTCTCTGTTCCGGCACGCTGCCGGGACGGGGAAGTGCCCCCGGAAGGCTTCTCCATCGACACCACCACCATCTTCATCAACGCTGCTGTCTCCCATGAGGAGGGAGTAGTTCTCCATCGAGGCTCGGGGCTGTACCGGTAGCTATGTGGTTCATCTCTCTCCTATGTACTTCAATACAATAATCTCATGAGCCGCCTTACATGATTGAGATTCATATGATGATGCTTGTAATCTAGATGTCATTGTGCTAGTCAAGTGAATTTTACTTATGTGATCTCCGGAGACTCCTTGTCCCACGTGTGTAAAGGTGACAGTGTGTGCACCGTGTGGGTCTCTTAGGCTATATTTCACAGAATACTTATTCACTGTTATGAATGGCATAGTGAGGTGCTTATTTATATCTCTTTATGATTGCAACGTGTTTTGTACCACTATTCATCTATGTGCTACTCTAGTGATGTTATTAAAGTAGTTTATTCCTCCTGCACGGTGTAATGGTGACAGTGTGTGCATCGTGTAGTACTTGGCGTAGGCTATGATTGTGATCTCTTGTAGATTATGAAGTTAACTATTGCTATGATGGTATTGATGTGATCTATGCCTCCTTTCGTAGCGTGAAGGTGACAGTGTGCATGCTATGTTAGTACTTGGTTTGGTTATGTTGATCTGTCATGCACTCTAAGGTTATTTAAACATGAACATCGAATATTGTGGAGCTTGTTAACTCCGGCATTGAGGGTTCGTGTAATCCTACACAGTTAGTGGTGTTCATCATCCAACAAGAGGGTGTAGAGTCTAGCATCTATCTATTTATTCTGTTATGTGATCAATGTTGAGAGTGTCCACTAGTGAAAGTATGATCCCTAGGCCTTGTTTCCAATACTGTTATCGCTGCTTGTTTACTGTTCTACTGCATCTCTACTGTCTGCAATATTACCACCATTCATCACACGCCAGTCCTGGACAGCAAAGCACTTTTCTGGTGCTGTTGCTACTGCTCATACTTATTCATACCACCTGTATTTCACTATCTCTTCGCCGAACTAGTGCACCTATTAGGTGTGTTGGGGACACAAGAGACTTCTTGCTTTGTGGTTGCAGGGTTGCTTGAGAGGGATATCTTTGACCTCTTCCTCCCTGAGTTCGATAAACCTTGGGTGATCCACTTAAGGGAAAACTTGCTGCTGTTCTACAAACCTCTGCTCTTGGAGGCCCAACACCTGTCTGAGGAAAAGGAGGGGGCGTAGACATCAAGCTATTTTCTGGCGCCGTTGCCGGGGAGGAAAGGTAAAAGGCACTCATACTTCGGTTCCAGGTAACAGTACTTTTCTGGCGCCATTGTGTTTGTGCTCGAAGCTATTTCCTTTAGATCCTGCAATTGCAACTTTTTGTTTCTTGTTTACACTAGTTAGGCATAATGGAAAACAACAAAAATATGAGAGATCTTTATGAACTTTATCTTGAATTAGGACATGATGTGTTTGAAGAGAGAATTAAAAAACCCATGGAATTTTATATGCATGCTAATGGGAATGTTATTAATATGAATGCTTTGAAAACTATTGTTGCTAATGCTATGGAAAATTCTAAGCTTGGGGAAGCTGGTTTTGATGAGCATGATCTTTTTAGTCCCCCAAGCATTGAGGAGAAAATTTACTTTGATGATACTTTGCCTCCTATTTATGATGATTATAATGATATTGGTCTTTTGTTACCACCTGTTATGGAGGATAAATTTGATTATGAATACAATATGCCTCCTATATTTGATAATGAGAATAATAATGATAAATTTGATTATGAATACAATATGCCTCCTATATTTGAAATCTTTAGAGATGAAGACCGAACCTCCATCGGTCGTGATAGTCTGGGGAATCCCGAATCTGTGAATGACATGTTCTTTCACAAAATTGATAACATCTTCTGATTTTACTGACTTCATAGGGACGACCTCCACCCATTTAGTGAAGTAGTCTGTGATGGCCAAAATCCACACGTGGCCTTTGCTTGATGGAGGATTGTTTTTGCCTATCATATCCATGCCCCAGCCTCTAAACGGCCAAGGCTTGATGATAGGGTTCATTGCTGATGCGGGTACCGTCTGAATTTTCCCAAACACCTGACACGCTTGACACCCTTTATAGTACCTAAAGCAATCCTCAAGCATGGTGGGCCAGTAAAACCCCGACCGCCTGATCAACCATTTCATTTTATGAGCCGATTGGTGTGTTCCACAGGCGCCTTCATGTACCTCGTGTGTAAGAGCCGATTTGACTCGGCTGTTCCCAAACATTTGAGAAGTAATCCTTCCAAAGTCTTGTAGAACATGTCATCTCCTATAAGGACATACTTCATGGCCTTGTACCTTATCCGTTTAGGTGCCCCCCGAGCCGGATCTTTCAAGTAGTGGAAGATATCGGCTCTCCAGTCATCCGGTTCCAGGAAATGCACCTGAACATCGGCTCCTTCTGCAACGTCCTTGTATCCTGATGTCATCTGGGCGAGATCGTTGGCCTCGGTATTTTGCGACCTCGGGATCCAATTGAAGTTTATGTACCTGAATTGTGTCATTAGTTCACGGCATTGCATCCATAATGGGAAGAGCGACTCGCTCTCACATTTGTATTCCTCCGTGAGTTGAGAAATCACTAATTTTGAGTCTCCAAAAAGTTCCACTGCTTCTGCCTCGGCTTCCAAAAGCAAGTCCATTCCCTTGCGTATTGCTTCATACTCAGCGACATTGTTGGTGCAAGGGGTAGACAGTCTGATGGAGAAGGAATACGTTGCCCCCCGGGGCGACACGAGTAGAATGCCGATGCCACAACCATCATCACAAACCGATCCATCGAAAAACATGGCCCATGCACGTACAGACAGTGCTGCTATATCAGTGTTGATTCGTTCAGCAATAAGATCGGCCAACGCCTGTCCCTTGACTTCTTTCGCAGGTTGATACCGGAGATCAAATTCCGATAATGCAAACATCCACTTACCGAGTCGGCCTTTCAACATAGGAGCCGACAGCATGTGTTTGACGACATCTGATTTGCATATGATGACGATTTCCGCGGTCAGCAAGATGTGACGAAGCTTGGTGCAGGTAAAGAATAGGCAGAGGCACAACTTCTCGATCTCAGGGTACCTAGTTTCTGCATCCAACATCCTTCTGCTGAGGTAGAAAGCAACTCTCTCCAGACCATCATAGACTTGCACCACTACTGAGGTGATGGAAGTGTCAGCTACTGACAGATAAATATAGAATGGTCTGTCCTGCTGGGGCGGAACCAACACAGGTGGCTTCGTTAGATACTCTTTAATCTCGTCGAATGCTCGCTGTTGCTCTGCCCCCCAGCGGAATTCCTCATCAGCTTTAATTTTTACCAATCCCATGAACGGCTCGATTCGCCCTGACAGGTTGGAGATGAACCTTCTGACGAAGTTGATTTTGCCGATGAGACACTGTAGTTCCTTTTTCGTGGTAGGCGGCTTCATTGTTCGCACTGCCTCCTGACTTTTCAGGCCGATCTCAATTCCACGTTCATGAACCAAGAAGCCCAAGAATTGACCGGCCGTCACACCAAAAGCACACTTCTTTGGATTCATTCTTAGTCCGAATTTCCTAGTTCGGTCCAGGATGCGTCGCAAATCCTCCAAGTGTCCTTCTAGCGAGATAGACTTGACTACCACGTCATCAATGTAGATCTCCACCAACTTGCCGATCAGATCATGAAAAATGTAATTCATGGCTCTTTGGTAAGTTGCGCCGGCATTTTTCAGTCCAAATGTCATGACTACATACTCAAACAAGCCCACCGAACCTGGTACTCTGAATGCAGTCTTATGTATATCTTCTGGAGCCATAAAAATTTGGTTGTAACCGGCATTGCCATCCATGAAACTTAAAACCTTATGACCAGCAGCCGCATTGATCAATGTCTCTGCTACCGGCATTGGATACTCATCCTTTGGAGTGGCTCTGTTGAGATCTCGAAAATCTATGGCGACGCGCCATCGGCCGTCCTTTTTCTCTACAGGTACGATACTAGAAATCCACTCAGCATACCTGCATGGCCTGATGAACCCGGCACTCAACATTTTCTCGATCTTTTTCTTGACTTCTTCTAAAATTTCGGCCTTCATTTGTCGTCCTCGCTGCTGGAACGGCCGAAATCCTTTCTTAAGAGGGAGCCGATGCTCAATGATGCTCCGGTCTAACCCAGGCATCTCTGTGTAATCCCAGGCAAAACAATCTGGGTATTCTTTCAACAAAGCTATCATCAGGCTCCTCAGATGCGGATCTAACTTTTTGCTGATAAATGTTGGTCGTGGCTTATCCCCAGGACCAATGTCAATCTCTTCTAGCTCATCAGCCGATGTAAACCCATACCCTAGCTTTCCGTCACCTGCTAGATCAATGCTGAACACAAGCAAAACGTATGGCGAGGATAATTTGGGCCGATTGCTGGAATCGGCCTCCTTTTTTATTGCATTGCTCAACGAAGGTTTACAACTTATTTGTGCTCCACTACGGGAGGGAGTCTCCCTACTGCGACCATGTGACATGCTTAAGGTGAGATCATTGCTTTTTATTTTTTGGGGCGATCGCAGGGATCGGCCTTGCCACGTATGTCCAGTGACTTTGCTGTTGCTACTCTGTCAGGCCGGTGGATAAGACCAGCCTCACCCCGTTTTTTGTAACTTCGATACGCTCACAGCCGTCCAAACTGACTCCAGAGAGCGGCCCTTGGCCTTCCGCGTCCCAGATGTTCATGCCAGCTATTGAGATCTCGATCGAGTCATCTGCATGGACGACCTCCACTTCATCTCCATCCCATTGTATCAGGCATTGGTGCATTGTGGATGGAATGCAGCAGTTGGCGTGAATCCAATCCCTCCCTAGCAGGACAACGTAGGTGCTTTTGCTGTCGATGATGAAGAACGATGTAGGGATGGTTTTTCGGCCCACGGTTAGATCCACGTTCAGAACGCCTTGCGTCTCTGATGCTTGGCCGTTGAAGTCGCTTAGTGTGACGTTGGTTTTGATCAGATCTGAGTTAGAGTGTCCCAAATGTCGTAGCATGGAGTATAGCATTATATTGACTGCCGCTCCCGTGTCAACCAACATCTTGCCGGCAGGCTGCCCGTTGATATAACCTTTTAGGTACAGGGCCTTCAAATGCTTGTAGCACCTCTCTTGTGGCTTTTCAAAGATAACTGGGCGGGGGCCGCAGTCAAACTGTGCCACTGGTGCTTCTTCGAATCTTGGAGCACAAAACTCCGGGGGAAGTATGAACACCATATTTGTGCCAGCCGATGCCTCCGCATCGGCTTTTACTTGTTTGGGGCGCCATTCTTTCTTTTGTGGACGACTCTCCGCGTCCAAAGTTTGCTGAATTTTTACGGCCAGATCGGGCCGCGCTTTCCTCAACATGTGCAGGTATTGCGCCTCGGCTTCCTCCAAGCTACGTAGCCGCTGAACCCTACGCTTTTGGGAGTGACTGAGTCCATCAGGGCACCACCTTGGCCGGTGGTATCTATCCTCTTCTTCGCCTTCTGACTCCTCAAAATCTTCCTCTTGAGGTGACTCAGCTCGTCTGCTCTGAGGTGGTGTTGCGGTCAAAACCCACCGGCGGGCAGCGACGGGCAACACAGTAGAGCCGGGAACAACTTAGGGCTGCGGCTGGCCCTGGTCCCTCCGAGCGACGGCCCGCAAAGCCTCTGGTACACACGTCCGATGCTGATGCAAGGGCGTGCCACCTGACCTATACCTGGTCAGGAAGGTGATGGAGATGCCTCGCTTAGTTTCCTGCATGGCATACACGTAAACATTAAATACGAGCCTCGATCGGCTCTCAGGTTATCCTGTGAATCGGCTCAAGGAGCCAATCCACCCATGATTCGTACGAGGTGCACGAATATATGGTGGTCCTGCTTGATCAAGATAAAGCTAATGCGACCTACGACGATTTAGGGTTTTCACCGCATAATCGGATCATCCTACTCACGATTGGGCCTCGCGGCCACGCACGGTGATCGTAAGCCGATCCTAGACAAGGCCTAAAAACCAACACGAGGTTGATCCCCGGAACATCCTGTCTAGGACTAGCAAACGACACCCTACGTGCCGCTGGATCCTCCAACCCTTTGTAAGGCCTAACTATTGCAGATATTAAACTAATCCTTGAGGAACAAGGAGCAACCGTAACGGATCGGATCTACTAAATAATGATCAAGCGGGGTGCCGCCCCCACACCTAAGATAGGTGTGAGGGCGGCTAGATATGCAAGGGTTGCACTACGATAGCATATGATACGAAGAACAATGCTAACCCTAACATATCTAAGATAACTACGTTGCTCGCCATCAAAAAGGCTTCAGTACGAGCAACGCATGAACAACATAAAGCTTATGCTACCTAGATCGCAAGATGCGATCTAGGCAGCATGATGCTTACCGGTAGAAACCCTCGAGACGAAGGAGTTGGCGATGCGCCGAGATTGATTTGTTGGTTGAACGTTGGTTGTTGTTTTTTTCCATAAACCGTAGATACATATTTATAGTCCAGGGGACTTTCTAATTTAGGCGTGCACCTAACCGTGCACGGGTAAAACTCTATCTAAGATGCGATCTACTATATTACAGATACATGGGCAATCTAGCCCGACTTCGCATATAAGGCCGATTCACGTATTTCTTCAGTATATAATCTTTAAACCCATCTTGATCGCGGCCCACCTCTGACTCGGTCAAATCCTGGTGATAACACATGCCCCCCTGGTTTTGATAATGATAATTTCAAAACCACTCTGTTTTTTTTTACGAAGGGTCATGTCATGGCAGAGCAGAACCGTTGCAGCATCCTTCATCATGATGTCCTGTCTTCTCAGCTTCTCTACAATTCGATAGCTTTAGCATCACCTCCTCGGAAACTGCAATGGCATTAAATCTCTACCAGGCTTCTCATTATTTATCCGTGCCGATCGATTAGCCCTCTTCATACCCTTCCTCTGTTCTAGCTATCGGCACCAAAAAACCCTCTTCCCCTGTAGCAATGTCTTCCTCTTCCTCTGTCTCCTCCGGCCTCTCCCTCCAATCTTTCTCCTCGAGCGAGCCGGAGTGGAACTCCGATCATGCGCCAGAGGGCGACCTGCCTCTGACCGATGGGGAAGAGGACCTCAAGTTCCTCATCGAAGGGGAGCTGATAAGCGAAAGTGAAGACGACCTCCATCCCTGGGTGAAACCCACCTCCTCCGACGGGAAGGGGGAAGAAGTAAAGGAAGAAGAAGAAAGAGAGAAGGGTGGCCCCTCCTCCTCCGCTAAGCTTCTGCCAGCCAAGCGATTCGGCGCTTGGGCGGACAGCGAAGACGATGATGATGTCGAGGAGGAAGAGGAGGAGGATGAATCCTCCTCCTCCATCGGGTATCCGCCGACCAAACGCTTCCGCTCCTGGGCGGACAGCGAGGATGATGATGATGACGAGGAAGACGAAGCTCCGGCCAAGGGCTGGGGTAGCAGCGACGAGGAGCTTCCTGGGAGCAGCGCCGACGACATCGACGACAGCGACGACGAGGACAGCGACGACTAGTAGAGTAGGACTAGTAGTAGCGGTGCATTAGGCACCAGATCCCTCTTTTGAGAGCCATCGGCTCTTTCTTGTAAAGCCGCTCTTTTGAATTAATGAAAATTCATCTTTCAATTAATCCAATTTCAAACCTTCCGCTTGCCACATCAAGACCGATAGCAACGTATCGGATTCTTTTTTCCTTTAGACGCCCATGAAGCCGGACTCAAATATCGATTGGACCGTCAGCCAAGTACTTCTCAAATCCAGACTGCGATTTGATACCTGACCAAAAAATTTCGCAATCCCATAGCCGATGACTATTCATCGGCTATTTTGAAAATCCAGTCTCCTTCCTTTTCTTGCAGCAACAGGACGGTCCAAACCCTGTAAAAGACGACGGCTTCCCTTTCCGGCTCCTCTCCATAGCTTTAGCAATCTTCTTCTGCAAACAGCTCACCGCTTTCGGAGAAGGTCATGATGCAAGGTCAGCCGATGCAACTCCCATCGGCTTCCAAAAATAGAGCATCTACCAAGTTAGTTGCCCCCCGAGCCTTAATCAAGGCGAGAATATCGGCGAGGATGCATAGAACAAACAAAAAGGCTTTGACCTCAGGTAATCTGGTGATCTGAGACAGCCACCAGGAAGAGTCAGCCAAACTTGCCCCCATTGATCAGCTTTCTTCCACTGAACGCCGATGTTGCAGATGACACACCCATAGCTTTGCATGCTGAATTGATGTTACCGCTGAACTGGCGCAAAGGGTTGTCGGCTCATTGCAGCCGAGGCTGCTCTCATTGTACATTCCCTCCAAGGAAACAGAAGCTCTTGAAGCACGTATCCGGTAGGTCTTGTATAATTGTACTAGAAATTTTTTTTTACTGGCCGATTTCTTCTATCGGCCCCCAATGTTTCACTGCACACAGGTTCATCTACACCTGTTCATCTGATTAGATGCCCCCCGAGCCGAATCTGCCAGGTGACTGCAGATATCGGCTTTGTGGTTAGCCAAGGCACTGTATTTGCACGTCGGCTCCGCTAGGATTCGTGTTGACTCTCATCCGCCGACGTGACCGCTGCCCAATAGATCAATATTGAACGTAAGCAGAACCTGTGGTGAAGATAATTTTGGCCGATTGCTGAAAATCGGCCTCCATATTGATCGAAATGCTCAATAAAGGTCTTGTAATTTTCCTTCATAAAATTTTTGGGGCCGATCACAAGGATCAGCCTCGCCACGTTTGCTCATTTTGTTTGTCCTTGCTACTCGGTCAGGCCGGTGGACAAGACCATCCCAACCTCGTCCTTTGTCATGTCGATGCACTCGCTGTCGTCCACCTTGAGTGCATCGTTTAAACCTGGAGCGCTAACCTCCGAAGGAAGGATGAACGCCATATTTGTGCCAGCCGATGTATCATCATCGGCTCTCCTTTGCTTGGGGCGCCACTCCATTTTCCGTGGACGACCCTCTTCATCCAGGGTTCGCTGAACTTTCGCAGCCAGATCAGGTCGCGCCTTCCTTAGCGTATGCAGGTATAACCTTTCGGCTTCCTCCAAGCCGCGCAATCGCTGAACCCTGCGCTTTTGGGAACGGCTGAGTCCGTCAGGGCACCACCTTGGCCGGTGGTACCTGTCTTCTTCTTCTTCTCCCTCGTCTTCTGAATCTTCGAGATCTTCCAACCGAGGGGACTCAGCGCGTTTGCTTTGTGTTGGGAGAGGCCCTAGACGTTTAAACACGGACACGTTGGCTGCCTCCTTCTTCTTCTGGTTGCATTCTGGGCAATTGCCGATTGTGGGCAATCGGCTCATTCCTGAATCCCAGCAGTGTCTGAAGAAGGGGCAGTCCCAGTGCCTATCGTTGTCGTTTTGCTCCCTTGATTTTCCTTTGGCACGGCGCTCGTGCTCCTCCTCATCGATCATGCCAAACGATCTCTTTCATCATCATCGCTGGATCGTCGGCGTTGGTCATACTGACTCACATACTTGTTGAGGAGGTGATCAGAGAGGGGTCGCTGATATCTTATGTTCTGCACTTCTCCCTCTGTGACGTAGCGCTTGCCATCATGACGGAGCCGATCGCATGGAGCGGCCTCCTCTGTGTCCTTGCTACGAGAGCAGCTGCCCTCGTCTCCATCCTTGCCAGCGTGGTGTCCAAGCCCTACCATGTTGATGCTGAACGAGGATCCTGGCTGGCAACCTTCAGGGTAAGTGCACTCCACCATGTTAACGGCGGGGAAGGGTTGGGTGTCGACCTTCATGGCGTACTGGTTGAAAATCAGTCGTCCTTGTTCTATCGCCATTTGGATCTGCTGATGCCACACCCTGCAGTCGTTGGTGGCATGGGAGAGCGAGTTATGCCATTTGCAGTATGGCTTTCCGTTCAGCTCCTGTACCGTGGGGAATTTGAGACCTTCGGGTATCTTCAACTGCTTCTCCTTGAGCAGGAGGTCGAAGATTTGCTCAGTTTTGGTCACATCAAAATCAAAACCCCTGGGCGGACCTGGTGGCTTAACCCATTTGCAGGACACGGGGGTTGCCCCCCGAGTCCATTCAGCCACTGCTACCTCTTGATCTCCCGCAGAAACTTCGTCTTCCTCTGCCTCGACCAGGACTACTGCACGCTTGAATTTGTCCTGGTACAAGTCCGGGTGGCGCTGTTCATATGCCGACAGTTTTTGAACCATGTGCGCCAGTGAGGGGTAGTACGCAGGAGGCCATGTCCTTGAGCGGTGCTGCAAGGCCCGCTACTGCCAACTCGACTGCTTCCTTTTCAGTCACACGAACCGAATAACATCGGTTCCTAAGATTCCTGAAGCGCTGGATGTATTCTGTCACAGTTTCTCCACGCTTCTGACGTATTTGTGCTAGATCGGCAAGGCCAGACTCGGAAGCCTCTGAGTGGTACTGCGTATGGAACTGTTCTTCCAACTGCTTCCAAGTCCGGATCGAGTCTGGTGGCAACGAGGTGTACCACCCGAAAGCCGATCCCGTGAGGGACTGTGAGAAGAACCTCACGCGTAGTGGATCCGACACTGAGGCCGTTCCTAGCTGTGCCAAATATCGGCTCACATGCTCGATGGAGCTGGAACCATCTGATCCACTGAATTTGGAGAAATCAGGGAGCCGATATTTAGGTGGTAGCGGGATCAACTCGTACTCGTCGGGGTACGGCTTGGAATAGCCGATTGCCCTTCTTTTCGGCACCATGCCGAACTGGTCTCTCAGTATAGTACTGATCTGATCCGCTGTGCTGGCTGCAGGAGTTGAACTCTGAAGATTCGCCGGGGTGGCGTACTTAGCCAGCCATGCTTGCTTTTCCTGATCTGTGCCTAGTGCAGGAGCTGATCTATGGAGGTTCGTCGGGGTGGCATATTTAGTTAGCCACGTCTGCTTCTCAAGATCTGTTGCTGACGTTCCTCCTGCTTTCCCAGAAGTCCCTGATGTCGCGGCCTGGTTTGTGAGCGCCCAGTTACCGCAGTCTGGCACATACGTGCACATGTACCCGTGAGGGATCTCCTTAGGCGCCTCATGCAAGAACTGGCAGTCACTAGGGTCACCACCGATCTTGTAGACGATGAATGCCGGTGAATTCGGCACCTCTGGTGCTGCCAACGCAAATGGCAGCGGTGGACGGGACTGGAGTGGCAACTCTCCTTGATGCGTCCCGAGAGCTGGTCCTGACGGCGAGTACTGGTGCCTCATGATCTCCTGGATCACGCGAAGAGCGACACGCTCCAACGTGTTTACCAGGTTCTCAGAGTGGTGGTGTAGCGAGTGAGCCACCAAGTAGTTGATCTCCTGCCGCAGGGACCTGGTGCGTTCTTCGACGGGGCGAGAGGTCTATCCCATCGAGTGCACCATCAGGCGTGAACCCCTTCCACCTGATGCCATGTGAACGGGTTCTGTGGAAAGAGCCGATGAGGTCGGCTTCGAGGATTGCTTTGACCTCGTCATACTTCTTCTTGAGCTCGTCGGTCAGATCCTCGTACGTGACTGGAGTGCCGTCCGCCATCTCAGATGTAGATGGCGATGTGGTTGATGAAGAAGCTTGTCCCACCGGGCGTGCCAGAATGTGTTGCGGTCAAAACCCACCGGCGGGCAGCGACGGGCAACACAGTAGAGCCGGGAACAACTTAGGGCTGCGGCTGGCCCTGGTCCCTCCGAGCGACGGCCCGCAAAGCCTCTGGTACACACGTCCGATGCTGATGCAAGGGCGTGCCACCTGACCTATACCTGGTCAGGAAGGTGATGGAGATGCCTCGCTTAGTTTCCTGCATGGCATACACGTAAACATTAAATACGAGCCTCGATCGGCTCTCAGGTTATCCTGTGAATCGGCTCAAGGAGCCGATCCACCCATGATTCGTACCAGGTGCACGAATATATGGTGGTCCTGCTTGATCAAGATAAAGCTAATGCGACCTACGAAGATTTAGGGTTTTCACCGCATAATCGGATCATCCTACTCACGATTGGGCCTCGCGGCCACGCACGGTGATCGTAAGCCGATCCTAGACAAGGCCTAAAAACCAACACGAGGTTGATCCCCGGAACATCCTGTCTAGGACTATCAAACGACACCCTACGTGCCGCTGGATCCTCCAACCCTTTGTAAGGCCTAACTATTGCTGATATTAAACTAATCCTTGAGGAACAAGGAGCAACCGTAACGGATCGGATCTACTAAATAATGATCAAGCGGGGTGCCGCCCCCACACCTAAGATAGGTGTGAGGGCGGCTAGATATGCAAGGGTTGCACTACGATAGCATATGATACGAAGAACAATGCTAACCCTAACATATCTAAGATAACTACGTTGCTCGCCATCAAAAAGGCTTCAGTACGAGCAACGCATGAACAACATAAAGCTTATGCTGCCTAGATCGCAAGATGCAATCTAGGCAGCATGATGCTTACCGGTAGAAACCCTCGAGACGAAGGAGTTGGCGATGCGCCGAGATTGATTTGTTGGTTGAACGTTGGTTGTTGTTTTTTTCCATAAACCCTAGATACATATTTATAGTCCAGGGGACTTTCTAATTTAGGTGTGCACCTAACCGTGCACGGATAAAACTCTATCTAAGATACGATCTACTATATTACAGATACATGGGCAATCTAGCCCGACTTCGCATATAAGGCCGATTCACGTATTTCTTCAGTATATAATCTTTAAACCCATCTTGATCGCGGCCCACCTCTGACTCGGTCAAATCCTGGTGATAACAGGTGGGAGAGGCCCTAGACGCTTGAAAACTGACACCTCTCCTGCGTCCTTCTTCCGCTGTCTACACTCCGGGAAATTGTCGATTGTGGGCAATCGGCTCATTCCTGAATCCCAGCAGTGCTTAAAGAAAGGACAATCCCAGTGTCTATCCGTGTCTTCCTGCTCCCGTGGCTTCCCTTCCGCGCGGTGCTCATGTCCTTCGTCGTTTCTATCATACCTACGATATCTTCCATTGTCTACGTCAGACCGACGATATCTTTCGTCATCTCTGTCGTACCGCCGACGTCGGTCGTACTGACGCTCATATTTGTTAAGGAGATGCGCGGAGAGCGGACGTTGGTACCGCACGCTTCTCACCTGTTCCTCGGTGAGGTATCGTCTGTCGTCATATCGGGGCTGGTCGCGTGGGCCGGCCTCCTCCTTTTCCTTGCCACGGTAGTGACCGCTTTCTTCTTTGTCCATGTCATGGTGGTATACAGGCCCTTCCATGTTAACATCGAATGAGAAATCTAGCCGACGCCTCGCGGAGTGATTGAGTTCCACCATGTTGACGCCAGGGAACGGGTGTGTGTCCACTTTCATGGTAAACTGCCCAAAGATAAAACGGCCTTGTTCTATCGCCGTTTGGATCTGCTGATGCAACACTTTGCAGTCATTGCTGACATGGGTGAACGAGTGATGCCACTTGCAGTACGGTCTCCCGTTCATTTCTTGCGCCGTAGGGATCTTATGGCCTTCGGGTAACTTCAGCTGTTTTTCCTTAAGCAATAAATCGAATATCTGCTAAGCTTTTCTCACATCGAAGTCAAACCCTTTTGCAGGCCCTTGTTGTTTCACCCATTTGCAGGACACGGGGGCTGCCCCCCGACCCCATTCAGCCACGGCTACTTCCTGGTCTTCTGCAGGACCCTCAACTTCTTCTGTCTCGACCAGGCCGATCGGACGCTTGAACTTTTCTTGGTACAATTCTGGGTGGCGTTGCTCATACAATGTTAATTTCTGAACCATGTGCGCCAGTGAATTGTAGTCTACTTGGAAAGCCAGATCCTTGATCGGCGCTGCGAGTCCCAATGCTGCCAGGTCGACTGCTTCTTTCTCAGATAAACGAGCCGAATAACATCGGTTCCTGACAGTCCTGAAACGCTGAATGTATTCCGACACCGTTTCTCCCCGCTTCTGCCGCACCTGCGCTAGATCGGCAATGCCAGCCTCGGTAGCTTCTGAGTGATATTGAATATGGAACTGCTCTTCCAGTTGCTTCCACGTCCGGACTGAGTTTGGTGGCAACGAGGTGTACCACCCAAAAGCTGATCCTGTGAGAGATTGTGCGAAAAACCTTACACGTAACGGGTCTGATGCTGAAATCATGCCCAACTGTGCCAAATACCGGCTCACGCTCAATTTATCGGCATCTGCTCCAGAAATCCCTCCTGTTACAATCTGGTTCGTGCGCGCCAAGTTACTGCAGTCCGGCACGTATGTGCACACGTATCCATGTGGGATTTCTTTAGGCGGCTCATACAGGAATTTGCAATCGCCAGGATCGCCTCCAACCTTGTAGACGACGTACGCCGGTGAACCCTGTAGCTCTGGAGCTGCAAGCGCGAATGGCAGCGGTGGTCTGGTCTGGAACGGTATTTCTCCCTGGTGAGTCCCTAGGATAGGCCCTGACGGAGAGTACTGATGCTTCATGATTTCCTGAACCACGCGGACCGCGATGCGCTCGAAAGCGTTCACCAGGCTCTCAGAATGATGGTGTAGAGAATGAGCCACCATGTAATTAAATTCCTGGCGCAGAGCTCTGGTGCGTTCCTCTGAAGGGGTAGACAGATCTACTTCATCGAGAGCACCGTCGGGTGAGAACCCTTTCCACCTAATGCCATGTGAACGGGTCTTCGTGAAAGAGCCGATGAGGTCGGCTTCGAAGAGAGCCTTAATCTCATCATATTTCTTCTTGTGCTCCTCAGGCAGCTCTTCGTACTTGACTGGTTCGTCTGCCATCTCAGCTGAAGATATTGACGTAGTTGCTGTAGAAAGTCCCACCGGGCGTGCCAGAATGTGTTGCCTACCAAAACCCACCGGCGAGCAGCGACGGTGTAACAACCCAACTTTTGTGCACTGATTTAAAATTTTGGAATACAAATTTTTGGGCCAACAAAAACTTTTTCTATCTCTAAAATGTGCATGCATATAGTTGATCTTGCATTGATTGTAGGATGTGTGTGTTTGTCACTTGTGAAAATTTCAATTATGTGTGAATCTCTAAATACCTAAAACCCTAAAAATTATTTTTCACTTATGACACCTTGTTTATCCTTGGTTTTATTTAATTAAAAATAACATGCTAAACCCTAGGACTAGACGCACTTCTAGTAATTGCTTGGATCCTTTAAGATCACTTTCCCTCCCATTTGGTTCTTGTCATCCCCTTCTCTTTTCTTACCAAACCTTTATTCTGAAAAGCTTCTTAGCCTTATGCTAATAGCCCCATTCCATATTTACCTTGTCTTGGCCCTAACCACTTGAGGTTTGGTTATGCCCTAAATTGGAAATTGATCAAGGTTAAAACAAAATTGGCCGCATAGGCCATGCCTTAGCCAATTTCCTTCTCCCTCTCGGATACTCTTTCAAAACCCTTGTTTTCTCCTTTTGTATCACCTCATATCATTCACCACAGATCACATGTGCCCACTTGCCACTTTTTCTTGTGTGGGGTATGAGAGAATTAGAGAGAAGAGAGAGTGGCCGGGGCTGTTGGGGTGAATGCCACTCATATGCATGTACCAAACATGTCGTGCCAAACTAACTCTGGCTGCACCCTGCCACCCTCCCTCTCACTGAACCCTGCTGCTCTTCCTCCCGTCTGCACTTCCCTCCTGTCACTCCCATAGCTAGCTAACCAAAGACTCATCCGTCACCTCCCTTCTTTGGACACACACGGGATGGACGGCACCCCTTCTCTCTCACTTTTGCTGCAGCCGTGCATGCCCTGGCAGGAGAGCGTGGACACCACTCCGACGCTCCCCTCTCCCTCCTGGACACGCTCCCGTGAGCCTCCATCGCAGACTGTGCCTGCCCGCCCCTGGTGGTGACCACGCTCACCACACACACGGGCACGCCCGAGCCCGCGTCACCTCAGGCTTTTCCCGTCCCCCCCTGGACCATGCATGTTGGTGTAGGCGTGCACCGTGCACGCTCACACGACCGGAGACGAGCTCCATCGACCTGGCCCGGACGCCATCTTCCTCACCACCTGTCCGTCGTTTCATCCAACAGCTGGCGGGTCGACGTGACCTAACCGCGCCTGCCGTCTCCCTCGCTCTCCCGACGCCTGCATCCCTCCAAAACCACTGCAAAACGGCCAGAACGCAGCGGCACCGCCCTTCTCCGCCAGTCCGTGGCCGCCGCTCCTTCTCCACCCACGCAAGAACGTGGTGCACCGTGCACCCGCGCATCCTTGTTAAATAGGGCACCGGCCCTCTCCTCCTCTCCCCTTTCGCCACAGAACACACAAACCACCACACATTCGTCTGCAAAAACGGAGAGCGCCCGTCTCCATCCCGGCTGCTCGAGCCGTGCTCGACGTCGACGCCACGGTGCCGGATGCTGTCGTGCGGCGCCTTCCCTCCCCTCACCCTCAGCTCCCTCTCAGTCGATCTCTCTCTTCTCCATCTGCCGCCCGTAACCCTCCCATTTTTCCTCGCCAGGATCATGCCGGGAGGCCACCGTCGACGGAGCTCCGTCCACTGCATGCCGGCCGTCGTCATCGACAACCACGGCCGCGCCATCAGCCACTAGCCTGTGCGTCCGAAGACAGCCTGGACGTGCTGCTCCGCCTAGTCGCTGCGTTCAGCTCCGCCGTCCCCGAGTGACCGTGCCGCCGTCGTTGGACTCCGTCACCAGAAACGCCCGCGGCGGGTCGACGTGGGACTCGCCGTACGCGGCACCGTCTCTGCATGCGCGTGTACCGCGGTCCAGGAGTACCGCCGGCCTCGCTGCGCCTTCCTCCGTGTCGCCTCCATCGCCCGAGTCGGCGAGTCCTCGCGGTGAGCCTCCTTTCCTCCTCCGTCGAGATTCCACGGCCGCGCCGCCGTTTTTTTGGTTAACGCCGAAGGATGCGACGTGGACCGTCGGATGCCCATCGATCGGGTGCATGCAGCCTGAGCATGCATGGCCATCAGGCTAGCGGGCCCCGCCCCGGGCCTTTGAATGCCGCCGTCTCCCGCGCAGCCTCAGCGCCGCTGGGCCGAATCCGGTCAGGCCCAGCCGCCTCGGCCCGATTCCCTCCTCTCTATTTTCCTGTTAAAACTTCCAGTAAATCCTGTTTCAGTTTTAGAAATACCATAAATTCGTTGGTGACCCAATTTGGATGATTAAAAATTCTGTATACTCGTGAACAAAATATTAACCAAAAATAATTGCATGCATGTGCTTATTGTAGGCAGATCTGAGTAGATAAATAAAATACTGAAATGTTGCAGTATTGATAGTTTATTTAGTAATTCCTTTCTGTAGGCCCTTTTTGCATGAGGTTGATTTTGTTATGAAGTAGAAGTATATACCTTTATTTTGGCACTGGTACCACATGCAGAAGCTTCCTGGATTATGTTTGGTTAGCAAATTAAATTTGGTCCAGAGAGCTATTCAGTGATTTTTAGTTCAAAAACAAAAACTGATTTTGGGACAAACCCAAGTGCTACTGGTAGACATCATGTTGGGGTAATTCTGTGCCCAAGGAAATAATTTTGTGAATGATATATTTTGTCTGGGGAATTTACTACTGAAACAGGACATATTTTCAGTATCTGAAATTTGTAAATTATTTTACAAATCAAAAAAAAATACCAAACCAGTGGGGTTAGATCCATTTAGTTTCAGCTATCTATAGCTATCATTGGTTTTGGTTGGTGATGCTCTGATACTGGTGTGGATAGCTAATTGTGTGCTCTGGTTTCTGTCTCGTTTAAATTGTCTGAATTATTTAAAAAAATTATTTGCAAGTGATTCTTGTGCAAATGTGTTATACATTTTGTTAGCTTTCAGTAGGTATGATGCATGTATTTTTGTGACTCACAGAAAGATTTAGACCATTTAAATGGGTCTTAAGTCATTTCTGGAATTGTAAAAATCATATCTTTTGTTTTAAAAATCATAAATTAGTGAAACCACTTCCAGTAGCTTGTTATTGTTAACCTTTAGATACTGTGATTTTACCAAATTTTTGTGTGGACTATTCTGGACTGGTTTGTTGATTTGGTGTGTTGCTTGTTTCTTTTTGTTTTGCGACGCTAGATTCGAACGCCGCCGGAAATAAAGGAGGAGGTGAATTTGGAGGATTTGAGGAAGGAGGCCAGGGACACTTTGCTGATCAAGGCAAGCCACCTCTTGATGCATGTCTCATCCTAATTATCTTACTCTTGCATTATCACAGGTTTTGATAAACTGCATGTCTTTTATTTATTTATGTGAGTGGTTCCGCCACTCAAAGTTTTATTATTCCACCCTTACGGGTGCAGCCCTCATTTTACCTACTGATTACACACCTACTAGTGATGTGGTGCTTAGCACCTTATCATCCTTATCGCCGCTTTTCAAAGAAAAGTCGGACTATAGGTCGGGAGCCCTCTTTAAAAAGGTTTGTGAAAATGTTTTCAAGAAAGATGTGTTTCGAAAACCTTGGAATGGGGTAGCCCTGCCCAAGTGTGAGTTTAAGAAAAGGAAAAGGTTTTTGGGAAGAAAAGTTGCTGGAGGCAAGTGGAGAAATTTTTTTTCGAAAAACTTTGGTGACTGCACTACTAGGAAAAAGGCAATCAGTGGCGCACCACATATAGCCTTCAGTGGCGCACTAGTGGTGCGCCACTGCTATCACGCCACTGCTAACTCCTAGTAGTGGCGCACTAGGGGTGCGCCACTACTAGCCTGAATCTTGATGGGCGCATCGCGTGGTGCGCCATTGACATGTCCAGCAGTTGCGCCACTATTACTCCAAAGTGGTGCGCCACTGTTGGTCGCGGGCGATGCGCCACCACTGTCTAGACGAGGTGCGCCACCGCTACCGCTTTGCGTGCGCCACCGTTTCAGCGAGGAGGTGCGCCACAGCTGCCAGTGGACGTGCGCCATCGCTGTCTCCAGGACGTGCGCCACGTATGAGATTCCCGGTGCGCCACTGCTAGTCTCGGAGGGGATCACAGGGCAGTGCGCCACTGGATCCCGCGCAGTGCGCCACTACTACTTAGTGGACGTGCGCCACTGATGGGCCACTAGTGCGCCACTGCTACGAATTTCGAATTTTTTTTTTGTATCCTGGCAGGTATTTATACAGGTTGTATATCACAAGCACAATACAGGATATATAACACATATAAACAACAGCACAGCTTATCCATACATAGTTCTTCACATTAGCCCCACATGCTTCACAAGATTTCACATTAGAGAAGTTACGAGGCTACAATGCAAGTTATGGGGTTACAAAGTCGCAAATGAGCTAGTGGTTACACAAGATCGATCATCTAAAGTACAATCACATAGAAGAGAGCTAGAGTCACTACTAGCACCATCCCGATGATAGTGGTCTTCATCCGGTTCCTCCTCCGCTCCCTCCTCTCTCCCGCCAAATAGCGTGCGTATCTATCTTCGGCCTCCGCTCTAGTGGTGTACCCTTTGTAGCTGTTACCGCTAAAACGGTGAACCTGTCTCCGACACTCCTCCCAGTCGTTGTAGACTCCGGGAACCTTGCCCTTGTACACGACATACCACGTCATATCTGCACATATATGAACAAGCCAAAGAAACATTAGTGCACGCTCATAGATGTTTGCAACGAATAAGAGCAAACTCAAAAACGATCCAAGTAGTATGAACTAAAAGGCATGCCTCATACATTGTTGGTCGGAACAAATATCAACATTTAGGGAAGGGGTTAGCGAAACCAAGTAGGATGCACAAGAGATTGATACTTGTGTCATCGCACCAGGTTCACTAGCCCCTCCCCCAGTGTACAAGTGACCAAACATTCTAATCATCGGCATTTTAAAATACGAAAATAAATGGAAGAATGACAAGGGCCTCATACTTTGTCGGTCGAAACAAATATGAACATCCCGGGATGGCGTTAGTGAGGCCAGGTAGGATGCACAAGAGATTGATATTTGTGCCATCATACCAGGCTCACTAGCGACACCCCGGAGTGTACAGTTGACCGAACATTCTAATCATCGGCATTTTAAAATACGAAAGCAAATGGAAGAATGACAAGGGCCTCATACTTTGTCGGTCGAAACAAATATGAACATCCCGGGATGGCGTTAGTGAGGCCAGGTAGGATGCACAAGAGATTGATATTTGTGCCATCACACCAGGCTCACTAGCGACACCCCGGAGTGTACAATTGACCGAACATTCTAATCATCGACATTTTAAAATACGAAAGCAAATGGAAGAATGACAAGGGCCTCATACTTTGTCGGTCAAAACAAATATTAACATTCCGTGATGGCGTCAGCGAGGCCAGGTAGGATGCACAAGACATGAATATTTGTGCCATCACACCAGGCTCGCTTACGTCACCACGGAGTGTACAAGTGACCAACCATTCTAATCATCGGCCAAATGCAAATAAGAAGTGCCAACTCAAACAAGAGATAAGTAGCTACTATGAACTAAATGGAATGCCTCATACATTGTTGGTCAAAACAAATTTTAACATTCAGGGATGGAGTGAGCGAGGCCAGGTAGGATGCACAAGACATGGATATTTGTGCCATCACACCAGGCTCGGTCGCTCCACCCCCGAGTGTACAAGTGACCAACCATTCTAATCATCGGCATATGCAAACAAAATTAACGACCAAATCAAGTGCGGAAAACGACAGAGCCATATATATAAGTTCACAAACATAGCCGAACTAGTAATTAATAGCAAGTAAAGTGCTGGATAAAGTTTATTACAACAGAAGCTCGTCTTTAGTTCACAACTACATAACTAGGCTCGCACATCAAGACTTTCTCAGAGCGTGGATAAAACCGCCGCCTTTCTTCAAGCACATCCATGAGCGGTAGTCGTCACCCTGCATTTGGAGCTTTTTGTCTATGTCACTGTTTGACGGCTGATAGCCGGCGAAGAACTCCCCCGCGCTTCTAACGACATCTTGATGGATGATTTCACAAAACTCTACTTGGATGCGGAAGAAGTCTTGCTTGATGCCGTCGTCAGGGACCCGCGCCAATTTGTTGGCCCAGTCTCTGAGATGCTCAGGTAGCGTAAGCTGCTGCTGGTCCCGTATGAACTTATCCATGTGATAGAGGGCGTAGTAGGCATCCTTGTTACTAGAAGGCGGCTTCTTGACGCAGGGAAACTTTGTTTGGTGCTTGAACACATGCTTCCCGTACCTAACATTTGGCCTCTGCATGTTGCCTTTCGCTTTGACGTAGCCATTGAGAGCATCATCAAGTACGGCCTTGACATTCGTGTAGTCCGTGGTTGACTTACCGTCCGCATCGAGGTATGTGGCCACGGAATGCTTCGGGGTTATGGAGATGAGTGTGCAGGTTTTGTCTCTGCGTAGAACACATAATGTTTAAGAACATGACGATTGAAATCTAAAAAAATCACGAGTTAAGACCGGTACGGTGAGTGTGGGGACCCCGGACTAGCTGTCCGAAATACCCTGTTATGTATACAGTTCACGATCCCATGATCAGTGCGCCGTGAACACATAACCGAACTGATATCAAATTACACCATCCATTACAAAGCGGAATAAGAAAATTACAACATGGTCACATGACCAATACTTACATAATAGCCTCGAAGGGCCTAACTAAACATCAGAGTAGCATCATCACTTCAGCAGCGCAGTACCCAAGTCATCTGCCATAACCCTACAGGCAACTGACTGGGGAGACGTTCCTAGCCCGCATAGACGTCGTCAACTCCTTCTTCATCTGTCGAACTCCTTCAAGTCTGGCCAAGTAAATAGCCAGGGACAAAGCCGTGAGTACATTTGGAATTGTACTCGCAAACCATCAAGAAGGTGATAAAAATTCTAACTAGAGAAGGCAAGAGAGGAAAAATAGTTTCTCTCGTGGATGTAGCATGTGGAAGAGAAATAGTTTCTCTTGTGGATATAGCATCCCGGCATCTCGAGTGATGGGGACACTAAGGGAGTCCTATTACATCTCTATACCTTTGTTAAAGAAGAGGTAGCATACCGCCATCTCAATTGATGGGGATACTAGGAAAGTCCTATGACATCTCTATATCTTTGTTGAAGAAGATACTTCAAAAGATAAACTACGACATCTCTATATCTTTGTTGAAGAAGATACTTCAAAAGATAAACTACGACATCTCTATATCTTTATTGAAGAAGAGTCCCTCTACATGAAACACTAGGAAGGGTCACCCAATTTTGTTTCATTTTCCTCGACCATCTCCATATGGTCGGCACCAGCCTTTCCGTACCCTTCCGGTACATCCAACACGCACATTTCCTTTGGAAATCATTTTCTAAACCAAAACTCGACACAGCTCTGTAACGGACATCCCAACAGTCCATGACCGCGGACGCGGCTATTAGAATAGTTTTAACTCTGCAGAGTGTGCGCACTTTCCCCACAAGATCTGATAAATCCGCCGGGATCATCCCCAGGTCGTCATACGAAAGTATGCGAGTCTCGGATAATCAGTCGAAGCCTTTCGCCTATTCAACTTAGCAAGAGGTCCTACCCTATGGAGTATGTACCTCCCCGGCACCGTGGCAGCTCACCTCCCTTTGAGCGTGGCTCCACCGCCAAGCCAGGAGACCCATAGTGTCTTCCGGACGGGTCAGCCCCGAAGGCCTCCCGTTATACGATTGTCTCCAACTACGACAACCCGGACTCGGGGGTAACCGTACCCTTGTATAGTTGTGCGGTGCCTCATGCTAAGAAGAACAAACGTCAAGCTAAGCCCCGTGCCCACGTTGGAGTAGTGTGGTTGCGCGGGTTAATTGTTCCGGGCGAATACAGAGAACCATGTGTCGTTTTTCTCAAAAACCCAAGTCACACACACATTTCCTCTTTCCAACCATCTTTGTCAAGATCCTTTCCTTTCATAAACCATACGCTTGGGTAAAATTGCCTCACCCAAGGTTTTCATAAACATTTACAACAAGGAAAACCTTGAGGGGTTCCCAACCTATAGTTTCATGAGTTGAACTAGTATTGCACTACGGCCGAGATGAGAGTCATCCCGCCATAGATGAGGTATAAAGGGGTAGTGGAGTGGATCATACTTGCTTAAGGTAAGCATGTATTATGACAACACAAGGAGGAATATACTCTCAGATTTGTGGTGCTAATTACACAACTTAGATAGTGGAGTGTCACTATCCAACATATTCTCCAAGAATACACCAAGATCATGACATTGATACCTCTATACTACAAAGGGGGTGGGTGTGGTGTAAGTTAATATCTTGAGATGGAACATGCTCAAGTTGAGCATACAAGATCACCAAGTGGAATAGCACGGCCATGTTACCATGCATCCCATAACACAAGGACAATAGTGGAGCATCACCACTAGGGAGTACCCCACTTGCAATCACACATAGATGACATAAATAGAGATAATAACACACATAGAATGAAGGTGCTTTGAACATCAACAAATGACATCCAACTAGACACCGGATCAGAGATCAAAAGATGGCTTGCCTTGGCTTATTTGTCCCTGTACTTCTTCAACTCCATCAATATAAGAATCCCAACAATATAAATAAAATCCTTGTCCAATTCCACTTCTTCTTCTTCTCCGGAATTGCTCGCGTCTATCGCCGGAAAATATAAAAGGAACACAATCAATCACATTGCACCAACAAAACAAACATACAACAACCATAATTTAACCATTCAATAAAGAGCTACCATACAAAGGACTTATAGATACCACAAACAACTTAAAGAAAACCCATGTTATTTACCTAGTAAAGGTATGAGAGTATCACAACTTAGCAATTGCCTCTCTCGGTTATCACCATAGTATAAACCAAACATCCCCTGGTAGATAACATCATAAAGAGGACAAAAGCATTAGTTTGACATCAAATACATTCACAAAACATTTTCAAACATTTTTGGAAAAAGTAGAAAACAGTTTTCCTAACTTAGTTTGCTCACATAACACCACACAAGAATAGGAAGCAAATGATATGCCCTACCATTTGAAAACTTAAGCAAAACAAAAGAGCTAATGTTAAATTGCAGAGATTTTGTTTTGCAAACATAAAACAAAGGTTGCCCATTTCTAATAAAAAGAGTTGGTCAAGGTTTTTAAATAAACCCAACAAGTTTTGGTCCAACAATGCATGTCACACATATACCTTACTAACAGTAACGAAAATGCATGAACAGAGACTAACACTATTTTTCCTAGATGGCCAGTACTAATACAAGACTAACCCAATTGGAAACACCCAAAAATATCAAACCTACAATTTTAGGAATTTCTTTGAATCTGACTGTACAGAAAACAAGATCTCTAAGCCATAAATCGTAGAAACATCCTAAAAATATGAGGCCACTGGCATTTGAAAGGTATTTAAACAGAGATTCACACGCAATTGGATTTGGGTCCAAAATATTTCTGAAACTCTCACAAATGGATTTACAAGTTCACTGCATGTTTTCACCATTTGCTTTAACTATGGAGTTGCAGAACAGATAAAGGTTTGAAACTTGTTTGAGATGATTAAGAAAACAATCAGCAATCCTACAGAAGTGGAATCACTCAATTAGGTTCAAAAATGGATTTTTGATGAATTAAAAGCTAACAGCCATGTCTGCAGAACACACAGAATAAGTTTAATTCACCACAAATCGTACACAACTCATAAAAATATGAGGTCAGCTGCATCTGAAAGGTATTGTAAAGGTGGTTCTTACCCAACTGGTTTCATTCAAAAATTCGTTTCCAAGCTCCTGATTTAATTCGACAAAGTCAGATCTGACCAGATCTTGATCTGTGAACCATTTCAATTCCATTAGGTCATTTGAAGTGAACCCAACGCCAAAATGAAGGTACTGGAGAGGGCTTTCACCCAAAATTGAGTTTGCTCAAAAAGGTTTTGTAAAACGGAAGAAATCTAACAAACAATGATTCTGCATGTTTGCAGAACTTTATTTATCATGCAAAATCCGTAACGAATTTGAGGATGAGACCAACGCCAAGTTGTAGATATTTTCAGTACCTATCTGCAGAACTTTGAACCACTCGATTTGGATCTGCACACGAGATTTGGCGGATTTTACAAGATCGTACCAGAATCTGAAACAGCAAGAAACAGAAATTACTGCAAGGTTTTGGACGAACTTTGCTCAAGAACTTCAGATCTGAGGATAGCTCAACCTTCTCCATGCTTGGACCAACATGCACCTGCATCAAGATCCAATCTTAGCAATGGAGGGAGAAGAAGAGGAGATTAAACCATCTAAGGTTAGGGAGAAGAAGGAGAGGGAGGCTCTCATGGTGAGGATGAGCTTGAGGGAGGGGGAGAGCTTCATCTTGGTGGCTTGCCATGGCTATGGCCGGCCATGGGAGCAAGGGGAGCACCATTTTCGTGGGGAAGTGGAGGAGGAGAGTGTGAGGGAGTGGAGGAAATAGTAGGGAGTGAAAAGAAATGAGGCAAAGGGGAGGAGTGGAGAGGAGTGGAGAGTGGGAAATGAGAGCAAGTGAGGAGGGAGTGGGCTGCCAAGCCCCTTTATATAGAGGGAGAGGGGGTGGGTTGGCTGCCTCCTCATTGATTGAGTTGGTTGGGAGGTAGCCTCCTCATTGATTGAGTTGGTTGGGAGGCTGCCCATTTATGGATTGGGGTAGGTGGGAGGCATGGCTTGTATAAGAAGGAAAAGGGGAGATAGTGCTGGCCGAATTTTGAATGCAAACACAAATTGGCCGGCTCCATTCTTGCCAAACAAAAATGAACAATGAGAGAGAGATGCACATCATCCATGTGCATGATGTTGAGGAGGTAATGTTGATGGAGGTTGAGACATAGAGATAGAAATGGAGAGTGAGAGTGATATGCATTAAAAGGAAAATTTGTTATCACTTTGTTTGTGGCAAACAAATGATGGAAAGAGATAGATCCAAGGTTTAGAGGGGTAGTGATGGAAGTACAGATACAATACCAATGGTGAATATGGTGGCATAAAATCAATTCAAGAGGTCAAGGTGTTGATGGAAAAGAATGGGGGAGTGAGATAGGTATGAGGACAAATAAGTTGTTCTAAAAAAAAGAGGTCAATTGGGAGTGGTTTGAAATACTCCCTGAGTCTAGGGTTTAGTTGAAGGGAGTCCATTTGAAAGTATCAAATGATCATCCATTTGATCAAGAATTGGAGGATGAGGGGATACAATGTGGTAAATCAGTGATGTGCATAAGATGTGCAAGGATTGTCATTTGAAAATAAAGAATTTATTTGAAAGGGATTTGAAACACCTCAATTGGGAATGAACTCAAGTGGAATGGAATTTGAAAATGTTGAGAGAAACTAGTTGGAACATAGGAGGTCAAAATGTTCTACTTACTTTCTCAAGTGAAGTAGAGTTTTTCTCAAATGTAAAATAAGCAAGAGGAAGACAAGAAATGGTATAGGTACCATAAACAAGCTTTTTGTAAAATGGAAAACAAAAAAGAAAATAATGTTTTAGAAATCATTACTTGGTAGAAATGGGATGAAAAACAAAACCTATTTCAGTTCTTTGTTTTCTTTGAAGAAATATCCTGAAAAGATTTTATAAAACTAGAAGTAGTTTTGTGATCAAAACTAGAGAAGGAAAAACAATAGGGTTTTTGAGAAAGAAAACTAATTTAGGGAGGAGTGTTCTCAAGGGTAGATGGTGGCCTCAAAATGTACCCATCATTCCCAATCTTGGTTTTTTGAAGATTAAACTTGAATAAAAACAAGAGGTAAAAGTGAAGGAAGTGATCTTGAGGTAAAACATTGGATAGGGTACAAGATCAAGTTGAAAATATGAGCTGCAAGGATTGACTGAGACATGCAAGACGTGGAGGTTGAAGAGGATGTTGCATAGATGAGATCCATGCATTGAGGTCAACAATAACAGTGGTGGTTGCTTAGATATCAACTGCCAAAGTCTGGAACTTATAAGCTTGCCAAAACAGATTGTTGACTTGGCTTCAGAATCAACCTATGATGAGTGGGTATAAGAGAAGGATGTGATGAGGGTAGATGATCCCAAATTTTGGATTCAAGGATGGTTTGAGCTGGACTAACACAAATAGGAATATCAAGATGGCACACTCATGTTGCCATCAGGAGAAGAGTTTGATGTAGTAAAAAGGAAAACAATTTTACCTAAGTCACATATGTTTTTTTTTTAGGTGAGTTGTATGTTTGACCACTAGAGGTGTTGTTCTTTGAGGTACTCAACACAGAACTCAACAAGAAATCAAGACAATATATCTAGCGGCAGATCAAAGCAATTCATCACAACAAATAAATCAAGGCAACTCATCTAAATTAGTCTATAGAAAAAAAGTTTTTGTTCCCCCTAATTTTTGAAATATGGACAATTAATCAAGGTTGCAAAAGTTGGGGTGTTACAGATCTTCCACCCTTAAAATAATCTCGTCCCGAGATTACTGAGCGTAGAACTGGAGGGGTTGTAAAGTTTAACGAAAATTAGACTCCATTTTTATGCCTTTGTGTGGAGAGGGTCGCAACTTCAGGTTGTGAGAGACATGATGGATTTCTGACGATGGCGAGCTTCATGAAGAGGCTGACGACTCCGTGCAGAAGTTGGATCTATACCTTCTTAATGATCCTAGCGGGGTTCATGATTGTGGGAGAGTTAGTGCACCCAATGGTGCTTGAGCAGGGTTGAAAACTTTTTAGAGTTAGCTTAAATTTAGTGGAAGACAAAGTCTTCCACCCTTAAAATTGTTCATCGGGGAGGGGGCGTTAAAAACTGTAAGCTTCGGCCACGGGTCTTGTCGGGCGCTTTTTGGAGAAGCCATTGATCTTTGGAGTTGAACATCTTCAGCGGGCGTTGAGTAGTCCACGGCTTCAAGAGGGGTTAGTGCATCCCACATTTCCAACGATGAGTTAGAAAGGTTTAAAATGTTAGGGTTAGCTCCAACTTTTAGTGGAAGACTTCCACCCTTAAGATTTTTCATCGGGCTTTCGGAAAATCTTAGAGCTTCTACCTTGCGGTCCTGTCGGGGGCTTCTGAAGGAGTCATCGATCTTCCGTACTCAGTTGAAGAATCTTCAGGGGCGACGTGCAGACCGCAACTTCAAGAGGCACTCACGGTGTTAACTAAACCATAGGGGACGCGCCGTGAGTTAATAAGTTGATGAAACGCCTGGTTGGTACCCATATGAAGCAGCAACAGGGGTCGTCGAAGACAATCTTCAGCTTGAGGGTCGGTGCTGACTTTAGTAGCAACTAAGAAGTTAGCGGGTAAACTACGCCTAAAGTCTTGAGTCTTGAGGTATCTTCAGGAGCCTTCACTTGATGAGGACCAGATGAACCATGTGATGTAGCTTGGCTTTGACGCTATTGTTCACTCAACTTGTTAGACGGTGTGTTAGAGGGTAGTTTTCAAGAAAATATCCTCGAGGTTAGCGCGATTATGCTCCAAGGTTAGTCCAAATTAGTATGTCTTCTCGCAGAGGTGCAGTCATTCTTGAAGGTAGGGCTTCTTCTTTCTTGGCGTAGTCGAGATGCTCCAAATGGATATTGAAGGAAGTTAGCGTAGATGGGGGTTTGGGTTAGTTTTCCTGATGTTTGAAAAACAACTGCTAACGGGGGTAGAGTTAGAGCTTTTTGTTAACTTATCCAACTAACTAGCAGTTAGCAAAATATCGGCGAGGTAGGTGAGGGTGAAAACATCTTTGGGAGGCTTTCTAAGCTAGTTTATCACACTAAGGGTGTTTTTCAGACCGAAAAGCCAAGACAATTATACACACAACAAACAAACAAAAGACACTCAAGGCAGCACACAAGGGAACTACAAGCAATCATCAAACCAGGCATGGTAACCTAAGTACCCATGGAATGCCTAATGCGTGGGGGTAGCTCAATCAAAGCGATTGAGTTTGTCCTATCCATCCTATTGGTTTGGGGGCTGGTCACATATGTTGCCGTCTTCATTTTGCTCTTATGGACTCCAACATGGATTTTCGGGGCAGTTGGTTGCGAAGCAGTGCCTGGTGTTCGGTCTTCTATGTTGAGGCGGAGGAAAATCTGCGTAGTCTTCTTGCTCAACATCCCGGGGACGTGAGGTCTTCGAAGAGGTAGTTGTTGAGGTACTCCCGAAATCGTCAACTTCTTGTAGCTGGCCTAAAAATTACTAGTCAAGAACTGAGGACTTGATCCCAGATGACTGCAAAAAGTGCAAGTCCACGGAGGAAGAAGGTCAGCTCCTTGACAGACTTTGGTGACAACCAAAGACATGATGTTATCATCCCAACAAGCACACGGCTACGTCGGCATCCAATCTTCAATAGCTACAGTTGGAGATATATGAGTCTTCCTGAGGGATTGAGCCATCTTCGAGTTCGAGTCTCCAGTCTGAGTTGGGGACATCGTCCAATATGTAGGTTTGAATTGGCTGAGACAATAGAGTAAGAATTTTCAAACCTTTTTATAAAGCGGAGAGGTAAGAATTTTAGAAGCTTTGAATAAATAAGAGGAGTAGAAGCTATACTTCCGACTAAAGAAACAATTTGTTTTGTAAATAGTTTTGTCCAAGTACTTGTTTCCTAACTAACGTCCATGCTAACTAAGGTCTCCTACAGTCAGGATGGCTCTGATACCAGCTCTGTGGGGACCCCGGACTAGCTGTCCGAAATACCCTGTTATGTATACAGTTCACGATCCCATGATCAGTGCACCGTGAACACATAACCGAACTGATATCAAATTACACCATCCATTACAAAGCGGAATAAGAAAATTACAACATGGTCACATGACCAATACTTACATAATAGCCTCGAAGGGCCTAACTAAACATCAGAGTAGCATCATCACTTCAGCGAATAAGAGCACCCAAGTCATCTGCCATAACCCTACAGGCAACTGACTGGGGAGACGTTCCTAGCCCGCATAGACGTCGTCAACTCCTTCTTCATCTGTCGAACTCCTTCAAGTCTGGCCAAGTAAATAGCCAGGGACAAAGCCGTGAGTACATTTGGAATTGTACTCGCAAACCATCAAGAAGGTGATAAAAATTCTAACTAGAGAAGGCAAGAGAGGAAAAATAGTTTCTCTCGTGGATGTAGCATGTGGAAGAGAAATAGTTTCTCTTGTGGATATAGCATCCTGGCATCTCGAGTGATGGGGACACTAAGGGAGTCCTATTACATCTCTATACCTTTGTTAAAGAAGAGGTAGCATACCGCCATCTCAATTGATGGGGATACTAGGAAAGTCCTATGACATCTCTATATCTTTGTTGAAGAAGATACTTCAAAAGATAAACTACGACATCTCTATATCTTTGTTGAAGAAGATACTTCAAAAGATAAACTACGACATCTCTATATCTTTATTGAAGAAGAGTCCCTCTACATGAAACACTAGGAAGGGTCACCCAATTTTGTTTCATTTTCCTCGACCATCTCCATATGGTCGGCACCAGCCTTTCCGTACCCTTCCGGTACATCCAACACGCACATTTCCTTTGGAAATCATTTTCTAAACCAAAACTCGACACAGCTCGGTAACGGCCATCCCAACCGTCCATGACCGCGGACGCGGCTATTCGAATAGTTTTAACTCTGCAGAGTGTGCGCACTTTCCCCACAAGATCTGATAAATCCGCCGGGATCATCCCCAGTTCGTCATACGAAAGTATGCGAGTCTCGGATAATCAGTCGAAGCCTTTCGCCTATTCAACTTAGCAAGAGGTCCTACCCTATGGAGTATGTACCTCCCCGGCACCGTGGCAGCTCACCTCCCTTTGAGCGTGGCTCCACCGCCAAGCCAGGAGACCCATAGTGTCTTCCGGACGGGTCAGCCCCGAAGGCCTCCCGTTATACGATTGTCTCCAACTACGACAACCCGGACTCGGGGGTAACCGTACCCTTGTATAGTTGTGCGGTGCCTCATGCTAAGAAGAACAAACGTCAAGCTAAGCCCCGTGCCCACGTTGGAGTAGTGTGGTTGCGCGGGTTAATTGTTCCGGGCGAATACAGAGAACCATGTGTCGTTTTTCTCAAAAACCCAAGTCACACACACATTTCCTCTTTCCAACCATCTTTGTCAAGATCCTTTCCTTTCATAAACCATACGCTTGGGTAAAATTGCCTCACCCAAGGTTTTCATAAACATTTACAACAAGGAAAACCTTGAGGGGTTCCCAACCTATAGTTTCATGAGTTGAACTAGTATTGCACTACGGCCGAGATGAGAGTCATCCCGCCATAGATGAGGTATAAAGGGGTAGTGGAGTGGATCATACTTGCTTAAGGTAAGCATGTATTATGACAACACAAGGAGGAATATACTCTCAGATTTGTGGTGCTAATTACACAACTTAGATAGTGGAGTGTCACTATCCAACATATTCTCCAAGAATACACCAAGATCATGACATTGATACCTCTATACTACAAAGGGGGTGGGTGTGGTGTAAGTTAATATCTTGAGATGGAACATGCTCAAGTTGAGCATACAAGATCACCAAGTGGAATAGCACGGCCATGTTACCATGCATCCCATAACACAAGGACAATAGTGGAGCATCACCACTAGGGAGTACCCCACTTGCAATCACACATAGATGACATAAATAGAGATAATAACACACATAGAATGAAGGTGCTTTGAACATCAACAAATGACATCCAACTAGACACCGGATCAGAGATCAAAAGATGGCTTGCCTTGGCTTATTTGTCCCTGTACTTCTTCAACTCCATCAATATAAGAATCCCAACAATATAAATAAAATCCTTGTCCAATTCCACTTCTTCTTCTTCTCCGGAATTGCTCGCGTCTATCGCCGGAAAATATAAAAGGAACACAATCAATCACATTGCACCAACAAAACAAACATACAACAACCATAATTTAACCATTCAATAAAGAGCTACCATACAAAGGACTTATAGATACCACAAACAACTTAAAGAAAACCCATGTTATTTACCTAGTAAAGGTATGAGAGTATCACAACTTAGCAATTGCCTCTCTCGGTTATCACCATAGTATAAACCAAACATCCCCTGGTAGATAACATCATAAAGAGGACAAAAGCATTAGTTTGACATCAAATACATTCACAAAACATTTTCAAACATTTTTGGAAAAAGTAGAAAACAGTTTTCCTAACTTAGTTTGCTCACATAACACCACACAAGAATAGGAAGCAAATGATATGCCCTACCATTTGAAAACTTAAGCAAAACAAAAGAGCTAATGTTAAATTGCAGAGATTTTGTTTTGCAAACATAAAACAAAGGTTGCCCATTTCTAATAAAAAGAGTTGGTCAAGGTTTTTAAATAAACCCAACAAGTTTTGGTCCAACAATGCATGTCACACATATACCTTACTAACAGTAACGAAAATGCATGAACAGAGACTAACACTATTTTTCCTAGATGGCCAGTACTAATACAAGACTAACCCAATTGGAAACACCCAAAAATATCAAACCTACAATTTTAGGAATTTCTTTGAATCTGACTGTACAGAAAACAAGATCTCTAAGCCATAAATCGTAGAAACATCCTAAAAATATGAGGCCACTGGCATTTGAAAGGTATTTAAACAGAGATTCACACGCAATTGGATTTGGGTCCAAAATATTTCTGAAACTCTCACAAATGGATTTACAAGTTCACTGCATGTTTTCACCATTTGCTTTAACTATGGAGTTGCAGAACAGATAAAGGTTTGAAACTTGTTTGAGATGATTAAGAAAACAATCAGCAATCCTACAGAAGTGGAATCACTCAATTAGGTTCAAAAATGGATTTTTGATGAATTAAAAGCTAACAGCCATGTCTGCAGAACACACAGAATAAGTTTAATTCACCACAAATCGTACACAACTCATAAAAATATGAGGTCAGCTGCATCTGAAAGGTATTGTAAAGGTGGTTCTTACCCAACTGGTTTCATTCAAAAATTCGTTTCCAAGCTCCTGATTTAATTCGACAAAGTCAGATCTGACCAGATCTTGATCTGTGAACCATTTCAATTCCATTAGGTCATTTGAAGTGAACCCAACGCCAAAATGAAGGTACTGGAGAGGGCTTTCACCCAAAATTGAGTTTGCTCAAAAAGGTTTTGTAAAACGGAAGAAATCTAACAAACAATGATTCTGCATGTTTGCAGAACTTTATTTATCATGCAAAATCCGTAACGAATTTGAGGATGAGACCAACGCCAAGTTGTAGATATTTTCAGTACCTATCTGCAGAACTTTGAACCACTCGATTTGGATCTGCACACGAGATTTGGCGGATTTTACAAGATCGTACCAGAATCTGAAACAGCAAGAAACAGAAATTACTGCAAGGTTTTGGACGAACTTTGCTCAAGAACTTCAGATCTGAGGATAGCTCAACCTTCTCCATGCTTGGACCAACATGCACCTGCATCAAGATCCAATCTTAGCAATGGAGGGAGAAGAAGAGGAGATTAAACCATCTAAGGTTAGGGAGAAGAAGGAGAGGGAGGCTCTCATGGTGAGGATGAGCTTGAGGGAGGGGGAGAGCTTCATCTTGGTGGCTTGCCATGGCTATGGCCGGCCATGGGAGCAAGGGGAGCACCATTTTCGTGGGGAAGTGGAGGAGGAGAGTGTGAGGGAGTGGAGGAAATAGTAGGGAGTGAAAAGAAATGAGGCAAAGGGGAGGAGTGGAGAGGAGTGGAGAGTGGGAAATGAGAGCAAGTGAGGAGGGAGTGGGCTGCCAAGCCCCTTTATATAGAGGGAGAGGGGGTGGGTTGGCTGCCTCCTCATTGATTGAGTTGGTTGGGAGGTAGCCTCCTCATTGATTGAGTTGGTTGGGAGGCTGCCCATTTATGGATTGGGGTAGGTGGGAGGCATGGCTTGTATAAGAAGGAAAAGGGGAGATAGTGCTGGCCGAATTTTGAATGCAAACACAAATTGGCCGGCTCCATTCTTGCCAAACAAAAATGAACAATGAGAGAGAGATGCACATCATCCATGTGCATGATGTTGAGGAGGTAATGTTGATGGAGGTTGAGACATAGAGATAGAAATGGAGAGTGAGAGTGATATGCATTAAAAGGAAAATTTGTTATCACTTTGTTTGTGGCAAACAAATGATGGAAAGAGATAGATCCAAGGTTTAGAGGGGTAGTGATGGAAGTACAGATACAATACCAATGGTGAATATGGTGGCATAAAATCAATTCAAGAGGTCAAGGTGTTGATGGAAAAGAATGGGGGAGTGAGATAGGTATGAGGACAAATAAGTTGTTCTAAAAAACAGAGGTCAATTGGGAGTGGTTTGAAATACTCCCTGAGTCTAGGGTTTAGTTGAAGGGAGTCCATTTGAAAGTATCAAATGATCATCCATTTGATCAAGAATTGGAGGATGAGGGGATACAATGTGGTAAATCAGTGATGTGCATAAGATGTGCAAGGATTGTCATTTGAAAATAAAGAATTTATTTGAAAGGGATTTGAAACACCTCAATTGGGAATGAACTCAAGTGGAATGGAATTTGAAAATGTTGAGAGAAACTAGTTGGAACATAGGAGGTCAAAATGTTCTACTTACTTTCTCAAGTGAAGTAGAGTTTTTCTCAAATGTAAAATAAGCAAGAGGAAGACAAGAAATGGTATAGGTACCATAAACAAGCTTTTTGTAAAATGGAAAACAAAAAAGAAAATAATGTTTTAGAAATCATTACTTGGTAGAAATGGGATGAAAAACAAAACCTATTTCAGTTCTTTGTTTTCTTTGAAGAAATATCCTGAAAAGATTTTATAAAACTAGAAGTAGTTTTGTGATCAAAACTAGAGAAGGAAAAACAATAGGGTTTTTGAGAAAGAAAACTAATTTAGGGAGGAGTGTTCTCAAGGGTAGATGGTGGCCTCAAAATGTACCCATCATTCCCAATCTTGGTTTTTTGAAGATTAAACTTGAATAAAAACAAGAGGTAAAAGTGAAGGAAGTGATCTTGAGGTAAAACATTGGATAGGGTACAAGATCAAGTTGAAAATATGAGCTGCAAGGATTGACTGAGACATGCAAGACGTGGAGGTTGAAGAGGATGTTGCATAGATGAGATCCATGCATTGAGGTCAACAATAACAGTGGTGGTTGCTTAGATATCAACTGCCAAAGTCTGGAACTTATAAGCTTGCCAAAACAGATTGTTGACTTGGCTTCAGAATCAACCTATGATGAGTGGGTATAAGAGAAGGATGTGATGAGGGTAGATGATCCCAAATTTTGGATTCAAGGATGGTTTGAGCTGGACTAACACAAATAGGAATATCAAGATGGCACACTCATGTTGCCATCAGGAGAAGAGTTTGATGTAGTAAAAAGGAAAACAATTTTACCTAAGTCACATATGTTTTTTTTTTAGGTGAGTTGTATGTTTGACCACTAGAGGTGTTGTTCTTTGAGGTACTCAACACAGAACTCAACAAGAAATCAAGACAATATATCTAGCGGCAGATCAAAGCAATTCATCACAACAAATAAATCAAGGCAACTCATCTAAATTAGTCTATAGAAAAAAGTTTTTGTTCCCCCTAATTTTTGAAATATGGACAATTAATCAAGGTTGCAAAAGTTGGGGTGTTACAGATCTTTCCACTTAAAATAATCTCGTCCCGAGATTACTGAGCGTAGAACTGGAGGGGTTGTAAAGTTTAACGAAAATTAGACTCCATTTTTATGCCTTTGTGTGGAGAGGGTCGCAACTTCAGGTTGTGAGAGACATGATGGATTTCTGACGATGGCGAGCTTCATGAAGAGGCTGACGACTCCGTGCAGAAGTTGGATCTATACCTTCTTAATGATCCTAGCGGGGTTCATGATTGTGGGAGAGTTAGTGCACCCAATGGTGCTTGAGCAGGGTTGAAAACTTTTTAGAGTTAGCTTAAATTTAGTGGAAGACAAAGTCTTCCACCCTTAAAATTGTTCATCGGGGAGGGGGCGTTAAAAACTGTAAGCTTCGGCCACGGGTCTTGTCGGGCGCTTTTTGGAGAAGCCATTGATCTTTGGAGTTGAACATCTTCAGCGGGCGTTGAGTAGTCCACGGCTTCAAGAGGGGTTAGTGCATCCCACATTTCCAACGATGAGTTAGAAAGGTTTAAAATGTTAGGGTTAGCTCCAACTTTTAGTGGAAGACTTCCACCCTTAAGATTTTTCATCGGGCTTTCGGAAAATCTTAGAGCTTCTACCTTGCGGTCCTGTCGGGGGCTTCTGAAGGAGTCATCGATCTTCCGTACTCAGTTGAAGAATCTTCAGGGGCGACGTGCAGACCGCAACTTCAAGAGGCACTCACGGTGTTAACTAAACCATAGGGGACGCGCCGTGAGTTAATAAGTTGATGAAACGCCTGGTTGGTACCCATATGAAGCAGCAACAGGGGTCGTCGAAGACAATCTTCAGCTTGAGGGTCGGTGCTGACTTCAGTAGCAACTAAGAAGTTAGCGGGTAAACTACGCCTAAAGTCTTGAGTCTTGAGGTATCTTCAGGAGCCTTCACTTGATGAGGACCAGATGAACCATGTGATGTAGCTTGGCTTTGACGCTATTGTTCACTCAACTTGTTAGACGGTGTGTTAGAGGGTAGTTTTCAAGAAAATATCCTCGAGGTTAGCGCGATTATGCTCCAAGGTTAGTCCAAATTAGTATGTCTTCTCGCAGAGGTGCAGTCATTCTTGAAGGTAGGGCTTCTTCTTTCTTGGCGTAGTCGAGATGCTCCAGCTGATATTGAAGGAAGTTAGCGTAGATGGGGGTTTGGGTTAGTTTTCCTGATGTTTGAAAAACAACTGCTAACGGGGGTAGAGTTAGAGCTTTTTGTTAACTTATCCAACTAACTAGCAGTTAGCAAAATATCGGCGAGGTAGGTGAGGGTGAAAACATCTTTGGGAGGCTTTCTAAGCTAGTTTATCACACTAAGGGTGTTTTTCAGACCGAAAAGCCAAGACAATTATACACACAACAAACAAACAAAAGACACTCAAGGCAGCACACAAGGGAACTACAAGCAATCATCAAACCAGGCATGGTAACCTAAGTACCCATGGAATGCCTAATGCGTGGGGGTAGCTCAATCAAAGCGATTGAGTTTGTCCTATCCATCCTATTGGTTTGGGGGCTGGTCACATATGTTGCCGTCTTCATTTTGCTCTTATGGACTCCAACATGGATTTTCGGGGCAGTTGGTTGCGAAGCAGGCCTGGTGTTCGGTCTTCTATGTTGAGGCGGAGGAGAAAATCAAGCGTAGTCTTCTTGCTCAACATCCCGGGGACGTGAGGTCTTCGAAGAGGTAGTTGTTGAGGTACTCCCGAAATCGTCAACTTCTTGTAGCTGGCCTAAAAATTACTAGTCAAGAACCGAGGACTTGATCCCAGATGACTGCAAAAAGTGCAAGTCCACGGAGGAAGAAGGTCAGCTCCTTGACAGACTTTGGTGACAACCAAAGACATGATGTTATCATCCCAACAAGCACACGGCTACGTCGGCATCCAATCTTCAATAGCTACAGTTGGAGATATATGAGTCTTCCTGAGGGATTGAGCCATCTTCGAGTTCGAGTCTCCGGGCCCGAGTTGGGGACATCGTCCAATATGTAGGTTTGAATTGGCTGAGACAATAGAGTAAGAATTTTCAAACCTTTTTATAAAGCGGAGAGGTAAGAATTTTAGAAGCTTTGAATAAATAAGAGGAGTAGAAGCTATACTTCCGACTAAAGAAACAATTTGTTTTGTAAATAGTTTTGTCCAAGTACTTGTTTCCTAACTAACGTCCATGCTAACTAAGGTCTCCTACAGTCAGGATGGCTCTGATACCAGCTCTATGGGGACCCCGGACTAGCTGTCCGAAATACCCCCGTTATGTATACAGTTCACGATCCCATGATCAGCACCGTGAACACATAACCGAACTGATATCAAATTACACCATCCATTACAAAGCGGAATAAGAAAATTACAACATGGTCACATGACCAATACTTACATAATAGCCTCGAAGGGCCTAACTAAACATCGTAGTAGCATCATCACTTCAGCAATGCAGCACTCCAAGTCATCTGCCATAACCCTACAGTAATCGATCGGGGAGACGTTCCTAGCCCGCATAGACGTCGTCAACTCCTTCTTCATCTGTCGAACTCCTTCAAGTCTGGCCAAGTAAATAGCCAGGGACAAAGCCGTGAGTACATTTGGAATTGTACTCGCAAACCATCAAGAAGGTGATAAAAATTCTAACTAGAGAAGGCAAGAGAGGAAAAATAGTTTCTCTCGTGGATGTAGCATGTGGAAGAGAAATAGTTTCTCTTGTGGATATAGCATCCCGGCATCTCGAGTGATGGGGACACTAAGGGAGTCCTATTACATCTCTATACCTTTGTTAAAGAAGAGGTAGCATACCGCCATCTCAATTGATGGGGATACTAGGAAAGTCCTATGACATCTCTATATCTTTGTTGAAGAAGATACTTCAAAGATAAACTACTTACATCTCTATATCTTTGTTGAAGAAGATACTTCAAAAGATAAACTACGACATCTCTATATCTTTATTGAAGAAGAGTCCCTCTACATGAAACACTAGGAAGGGTCACCCAATTTTGTTTCATTTTCCTCGACCATCTCCATATGGTCGGCACCAGCCTTTCCGTACCCTTCCGGTACATCCAACACGCACATTTCCTTTGGAAATCATTTTCTAAACCAAAACTCGACACAGCTCGGTAACGGCCATCCCAACCGTCCATGACCGCGGACGCGGCTATTCGAATAGTTTTAACTCTGCAGAGTGTGCGCACTTTCCCCACAAGATCTGATAAATCCGCCGGGATCATCCCCTCGTCATACGAAAGTATGCGAGTCTCGGATAATCAGTCGAAGCCTTTCGCCTATTCAACTTAGCAAGAGGTCCTACCCTATGGAGTATGTACCTCCCGGCACCGTGGCAGCTCACCTCCCTTTGAGCGTGGCTCCACCGCCAAGCCAGGAGACCCATAGTGTCTTCCGGACGGGTCAGCCCCGAAGGCCTCCCGTTATACGATTGTCTCCAACAACGCCAACCCCGACTCTGGGGTAACCGTACCCTTGTATAGTTGTGCGGTGCCTCATGCTAAGAAGAACAAACGTCAAGCTAAGCCCCGTGCCCACGTTGGAGTAGTGTGGTTGCGCGGGTTAATTGTTCCGGGCGAATACAGAGAACCATGTGTCGTTTTTCTCAAAAACCCAAGTCACACACACATTTCCTCTTTCCAACCATCTTTGTCAAGATCCTTTCCTTTCATAAACCATACGCTTGGGTAAAATTGCCTCACCCAAGGTTTTCATAAACATTTACAACAAGGAAAACCTTGAGGGGTTCCCAACCTATAGTTTCATGAGTTGAACTAGTATTGCACTACGGCCGAGATGAGAGTCATCCCGCCATAGATGAGGTATAAAGGGGTAGTGGAGTGGATCATACTTGCTTAAGGTAAGCATGTATTATGACAACACAAGGAGGAATATACTCTCAGATTTGTGGTGCTAATTACACAACTTAGATAGTGGAGTGTCACTATCCAACATATTCTCCAAGAATACACCAAGATCATGACATTGATACCTCTATACTACAAAGGGGGTGGGTGTGGTGTAAGTTAATATCTTGAGATGGAACATGCTCAAGTTGAGCATACAAGATCACCAAGTGGAATAGCACGGCCATGTTACCATGCATCCCATAACACAAGGACAATAGTGGAGCATCACCACTAGGGAGTACCCCACTTGCAATCACACATAGATGACATAAATAGAGATAATAACACACATAGAATGAAGGTGCTTTGAACATCAACAAATGACATCCAACTAGACACCGGATCAGAGATCAAAAGATGGCTTGCCTTGGCTTATTTGTCCCTGTACTTCTTCAACTCCATCAATATAAGAATCCCAACAATATAAATAAAATCCTTGTCCAATTCCACTTCTTCTTCTTCTCCGGAATTGCTCGCGTCTATCGCCGGAAAATATAAAAGGAACACAATCAATCACATTGCACCAACAAAACAAACATACAACAACCATAATTTAACCATTCAATAAAGAGCTACCATACAAAGGACTTATAGATACCACAAACAACTTAAAGAAAACCCATGTTATTTACCTAGTAAAGGTATGAGAGTATCACAACTTAGCAATTGCCTCTCTCGGTTATCACCATAGTATAAACCAAACATCCCCTGGTAGATAACATCATAAAGAGGACAAAAGCATTAGTTTGACATCAAATACATTCACAAAACATTTTCAAACATTTTTTGGAAAAAGTAGAAAACAGTTTTCCTAACTTAGTTTGCTCACATAACACCACACAAGAATAGGAAGCAAATGATATGCCCTACCATTTGAAAACTTAAGCAAAACAAAAGAGCTAATGTTAAATTGCAGAGATTTTGTTTTGCAAACATAAAACAAAGGTTGCCCATTTCTAATAAAAAGAGTTGGTCAAGGTTTTTAAATAAACCCAACAAGTTTTGGTCCAACAATGCATGTCACACATATACCTTACTAACAGTAACGAAAATGCATGAACAGAGACTAACACTATTTTTCCTAGATGGCCAGTACTAATACAAGACTAACCCAATTGGAAACACCCAAAAATATCAAACCTACAATTTTAGGAATTTCTTTGAATCTGACTGTACAGAAAACAAGATCTCTAAGCCATAAATCGTAGAAACATCCTAAAAATATGAGGCCACTGGCATTTGAAAGGTATTTAAACAGAGATTCACACGCAATTGGATTTGGGTCCAAAATATTTCTGAAACTCTCACAAATGGATTTACAAGTTCACTGCATGTTTTCACCATTTGCTTTAACTATGGAGTTGCAGAACAGATAAAGGTTTGAAACTTGTTTGAGATGATTAAGAAAACAATCAGCAATCCTACAGAAGTGGAATCACTCAATTAGGTTCAAAAATGGATTTTTGATGAATTAAAAGCTAACAGCCATGTCTGCAGAACACACAGAATAAGTTTAATTCACCACAAATCGTACACAACTCATAAAAATATGAGGTCAGCTGCATCTGAAAGGTATTGTAAAGGTGGTTCTTACCCAACTGGTTTCATTCAAAAATTCGTTTCCAAGCTCCTGATTTAATTCGACAAAGTCAGATCTGACCAGATCTTGATCTGTGAACCATTTCAATTCCATTAGGTCATTTGAAGTGAACCCAACGCCAAAATGAAGGTACTGGAGAGGGCTTTCACCCAAAATTGAGTTTGCTCAAAAAGGTTTTGTAAAACGGAAGAAATCTAACAAACAATGATTCTGCATGTTTGCAGAACTTTATTTATCATGCAAAATCCGTAACGAATTTGAGGATGAGACCAACGCCAAGTTGTAGATATTTTCAGTACCTATCTGCAGAACTTTGAACCACTCGATTTGGATCTGCACACGAGATTTGGCGGATTTTACAAGATCGTACCAGAATCTGAAACAGCAAGAAACAGAAATTACTGCAAGGTTTTGGACGAACTTTGCTCAAGAACTTCAGATCTGAGGATAGCTCAACCTTCTCCATGCTTGGACCAACATGCACCTGCATCAAGATCCAATCTTAGCAATGGAGGGAGAAGAAGAGGAGATTAAACCATCTAAGGTTAGGGAGAAGAAGGAGAGGGAGGCTCTCATGGTGAGGATGAGCTTGAGGGAGGGGGAGAGCTTCATCTTGGTGGCTTGCCATGGCTATGGCCGGCCATGGGAGCAAGGGGAGCACCATTTTCGTGGGGAAGTGGAGGAGGAGAGTGTGAGGGAGTGGAGGAAATAGTAGGGAGTGAAAAGAAATGAGGCAAAGGGGAGGAGTGGAGAGGAGTGGAGAGTGGGAAATGAGAGCAAGTGAGGAGGGAGTGGGCTGCCAAGCCCCTTTATATAGAGGGAGAGGGGGTGGGTTGGCTGCCTCCTCATTGATTGAGTTGGTTGGGAGGTAGCCTCCTCATTGATTGAGTTGGTTGGGAGGCTGCCCATTTATGGATTGGGGTAGGTGGGAGGCATGGCTTGTATAAGAAGGAAAAGGGGAGATAGTGCTGGCCGAATTTTGAATGCAAACACAAATTGGCCGGCTCCATTCTTGCCAAACAAAAATGAACAATGAGAGAGAGATGCACATCATCCATGTGCATGATGTTGAGGAGGTAATGTTGATGGAGGTTGAGACATAGAGATAGAAATGGAGAGTGAGAGTGATATGCATTAAAAGGAAAATTTGTTATCACTTTGTTTGTGGCAAACAAATGATGGAAAGAGATAGATCCAAGGTTTAGAGGGGTAGTGATGGAAGTACAGATACAATACCAATGGTGAATATGGTGGCATAAAATCAATTCAAGAGGTCAAGGTGTTGATGGAAAAGAATGGGGGAGTGAGATAGGTATGAGGACAAATAAGTTGTTCTAAAAAAAAGAGGTCACTTGGGAGTGGTTTGAAATACTCCCGAGTCTAGGGTTTAGTTGAAGGGAGTCCATTTGAAAGTATCAAATGATCATCCATTTGATCAAGAATTGGAGGATGAGGGGATACAATGTGGTAAATCAGTGATGTGCATAAGATGTGCAAGGATTGTCATTTGAAAATAAAGAATTTATTTGAAAGGGATTTGAAACACCTCAATTGGGAATGAACTCAAGTGGAATGGAATTTGAAAATGTTGAGAGAAACTAGTTGGAACATAGGAGGTCAAAATGTTCTACTTACTTTCTCAAGTGAAGTAGAGTTTTTCTCAAATGTAAAATAAGCAAGAGGAAGACAAGAAATGGTATAGGTACCATAAACAAGCTTTTTGTAAAATGGAAAACAAAAAAGAAAATAATGTTTTAGAAATCATTACTTGGTAGAAATGGGATGAAAAACAAAACCTATTTCAGTTCTTTGTTTTCTTTGAAGAAATATCCTGAAAAGATTTTATAAAACTAGAAGTAGTTTTGTGATCAAAACTAGAGAAGGAAAAACAATAGGGTTTTTGAGAAAGAAAACTAATTTAGGGAGGAGTGTTCTCAAGGGTAGATGGTGGCCTCAAAATGTACCCATCATTCCCAATCTTGGTTTTTTGAAGATTAAACTTGAATAAAAACAAGAGGTAAAAGTGAAGGAAGTGATCTTGAGGTAAAACATTGGATAGGGTACAAGATCAAGTTGAAAATATGAGCTGCAAGGATTGACTGAGACATGCAAGACGTGGAGGTTGAAGAGGATGTTGCATAGATGAGATCCATGCATTGAGGTCAACAATAACAGTGGTGGTTGCTTAGATATCAACTGCCAAAGTCTGGAACTTATAAGCTTGCCAAAACAGATTGTTGACTTGGCTTCAGAATCAACCTATGATGAGTGGGTATAAGAGAAGGATGTGATGAGGGTAGATGATCCCAAATTTTGGATTCAAGGATGGTTTGAGCTGGACTAACACAAATAGGAATATCAAGATGGCACACTCATGTTGCCATCAGGAGAAGAGTTTGATGTAGTAAAAAGGAAAACAATTTTACCTAAGTCACATATGTTTTTTTTTTAGGTGAGTTGTATGTTTGACCACTAGAGGTGTTGTTCTTTGAGGTACTCAACACAGAACTCAACAAGAAATCAAGACAATATATCTAGCGGCAGATCAAAGCAATTCATCACAACAAATAAATCAAGGCAACTCATCTAAATTAGTCTATAGAAAAAAGTTTTTGTTCCCCCTAATTTTTGAAATATGGACAATTAATCAAGGTTGCAAAAGTTGGGGTGTTACAGTGAGGGGGTGACTTACTCGGGAAATACAGGCAGGAGGATGTTACACTTCTTCTGGTTCGCTAGAAAGAAGTCTTTGAGGTATCCACTCGCGACTGCCCGGTCTCCGGCGGTGGCCAAGTGGACGGCACGCATGTAGAAGGGGTCGGCTATCGCGATGTCCGGGATCTTGTTTCTAATGATCCGCATCGCCTTGCTGAGCGAGTATAGGCGAATGAAGGTGTAGTGCAGCGGATAACTGTTCAGCATGGCGAAGATGTCATCATACCGCAGGAAGATATTCTCCGCGAAGCCACTATCGACAAAGCCATGGCCCAAGGGCACCTTGGCAACATACACTGGGTATCCATTATCTTTCTCCCTGAGACGCCGCTCCTCCATAAACATAACACCGTCAACCAGAGATCGCATAGGACCGGGTGCAGCATCGTACAATCTTCGAATTAGCATCCGCTCACCCGACACATGCACCCTCGCCTCTATATTCTTGGGCACTGGTGGCCCATCCTGAGCACGGATAGGTAACGGCTGGCTGGCAGACTTGTCATCCTTCTTCTTTCTTTTCCGTCCCTTCGGCTTCATTTTTACTGGGACTGCATTCTCCTCTTCGCAAGCCTTCTTCAGTGTGTTAGGACTGATAACACTTCTCGCCTCGGCTATCGGCTGAGTCTCGGTGAAATCGGCAGCTGGAGGCGTCTCCTGAGAACAGAATAGGCGCCGCTTGTTGCAATAGGTTTTCCCCTCGGCGGCAGCTTGAGAGGGTTGGCTACTGAGATCGTAGTCCATCACCCCAAAATCGAAGTTGCAGTCCAGGTTGGCGAACGTACTGTCCTCGTCCGGACCATCGTTCGGATCCTGTGCCATCTGCATGTCCACATCAGCTGATTGCGGCACCGTTGGGGTGGTCTTGCCATGGCTTGGGACCGGCACGGCTGGGGGTGCTGTCTGTGGGGTGGTGTCCCTCGCCCCCAAACGAATCTGGCTCTTTGGCCAAACCATGGACCAATTGAAGCAATGCTGGAGGGTAAGGACCTCATCTTCGTCGGCACCATGGGGTTGAAAGGGAGGTAGCACGTCGTCGTAGCCGCTAAGCACCCGAACCAGTTGAATCCTATACACGTCGGGTTGCATGGGTGTACCGTGTAACTGACGGTTGCTCGGTTGAACGATTTTGGCCTTGGCAACATCGATCAACTCGCCGTTCACAAACTGCAGGAGAGTGCATGGGACGTCGACGGCGGAGCTCTGCGGAAAACATGTAGGGCGTTAGGGATGGCTAGCTAGTCAAAGGCAAGGATATATATGGAAGTCATTGGCCAAGGGTTGGTTACCGTGATGGCGTCCAGCTCGGCTAAGGTCGAGGCACCGCCGGCGGCGGGCGTGCAACTGATGGAGTGGCCGCTTGTTGGCGCGGTGCCGGGCGGCGTATTATCCGCAGCGACGGGTGCATTGAGCTGAAGTAATGGAGCCGCGGGAGACACCAAGGTTGGCGCCGCGGGAGCCACCACGGTTGGCGCCGCGGGAGCCACCACGGTTGGCGCCGCGGGAGCCACCAAGGTTGGCGCCGCCGGAGCCACCAATGTTGGCGCCGCCGGAGACACCATTGTTGCCGCCTGCGGACTCACCGATGGCTCCACGCTGTGGGAGTTGCTGCCCGTGAAACTGGGAACCGGGGGAGGCCCCTTTTTTCCTCCCTCATACCACGCGTCCAGACCGGCAACCAAGGTAGGGATGAGGGAGCTAAGCGTCGTGCCCACTTGGTCCTCCACTTGCTGTCTTTGCGTCCTCTGTTGGGTCTCCACGATTTGTTGCACTTGTTGCCGCACTTGCTCCTCGACCAATGTCGGGATCTGCGCAACTTGTGCCTTGAGCTGTGCGACCTCCTTCTCATCGATGGTGGCCTTTCTCTCCTTTTTCCCCGACTTATAGTATTCTGACCATTTCATAGAGCATCTTTCGCCGACCACACGACCAGCCGACGTCGGCTTACTCAATGGATCCCTCTTCTTGTGGGCATTCAACGCCCTATTTAAAGGGTTGTCCCAAGGGGCACACTGCGAGGAGCTCGTGGACCCCGCGCCGCTACTAGCTTCCTTTTCACTTTCCGTAGCGATCTCCTTAGCCTACGGGAGGAACATGCATGAACCATTTAGAAATTTGGATTCATCAATAAGAATGCAACCATAAAGGAGCTAATTAAGCGGGTGCATTCCTTACCAGAAGAGCCTCAAACTCCTTCACATCCGGAGTTGTGGTGAGCTCCTTTGTTTTCGGGTCAATACGGTACCGGGCCAGGAGAAAGTTCCTGGTTTGCTTGTTTGTGTATTGTGGGAGGAGGGGCTTGAGGCCGTTCTTCACACGCTCCTCATCCGCGGCGTCCCATTTCGGTTGCGCCACCCTAAAACCGCTAGGACCAAGTTTGTGGGTGCCTAAGTTCAGTTTTCGCATGTCCTTCCCCCACTGACTAGAATCCGACGTTGACTCGCTCTCGCACTTGATCTTGAAATCAGCGCAGTCTTGCTCGGTGATCGAGGGATTTGACTCCTTGATCTTCTCGTAACTCTCACCATTATTAATCATTTTCTTCACTCGGGTCCTCCAACTAGCGAGGGTGGTGCTCATCTTCGTGAGGGCGGCATTGTGCACTTTGTTCCGCATGAGACGCTTTTCCGAGCAGTCCACCGGGAACTCGTATCGTTCGTGTAGCTTCTTGAAGAGGAGGGTGCGCAAATTCGCTCGGTCAGGATGCCTGAGGTTCTCGGTGTTGATCGAGACCGTGCTCCGGAGGATGCACCCGAGTTGGGCAGAGTACCCTTTGACTAAATCAGGGGGCGCCGTTGGATGCCCAGTGGCGTTCACTTCGGTGAATGCTTGCTTCACGGTGCTGAGCACATTCGGGCGACGCTCCCTCCGTAGCTTCTTCGGTGCGCCGGTATCATCCTCGGCGGCACCATCCGTGGTGTCATCCTCGGCGGCACCATCACTGGTGTCATCCTCGGCGGCATCGTCCGCTCGGTACTCTGGATCGGGGCCATCATCCTCGCCGTCGTCGCGGCGAGGTTGTGACTCCATCACCTCAATTTCATCGGTTAGCATCCAGAACGGCTTGCTGCCGCTGCCGCCGTCCTCTTCGTTGTTGGCCATGTTCGAGCTAAGTAGGAAAAAATGCATAAAATTAGCGCAAGATTTCACGGAAAAATTGGGCATGACCTATGCTAATTTATGGACATATGAGTGCCCCATTTTCGCCGAAACGGAAATGAATCAACATTTTGGCGATAATGGGCAACTCTGTCGATCCCTGCACAAGAATATGACAAGCAGCAACAGAGAATGAACTAAACCAGAGAATGAACTTGTTCTTTTTATGAACTAAAACATCTTTTCCCCCTTCCTTGCTTGCTACATCTGCAACAAAATAAATGGTAAAACTAAACTACAAAGAACTAGCTGCATTCCTATGAACTCCTTTTGTGAAATCAAAATTACAGAGAGTATTCCTGCACCTGACAACCTAGCAGCAGCAGCAAGCAAGCAAGCAAGCAACCTAGAGGCAGCAGCAGCAAGCAAGCACATATATAGCAGCAGCAGCCTAGCAAGCACATAGCAGCAGCAGCTAGCAAGCAACCTAGCAAGCACATAGCAGCAACCTAGCAAGCACATAGCAGCAGCAGCAAGCAACCTAGCAAGCACATAGTACCTAGAATACAGATGAAATCCTCATGCTGCAGTTTACGGTGTTCATTCCAAAACAAAACCTTGCAAGATATATACTATAGCAGCCAAATACAGACACAACACCAACTACATATTTACCATGAATTTCTTTGATCAGCCAAATGAAGCAAGTGTGCTATTTGTATGAACAGAAACACAAAACTAGATATGAACATGCCCACATTCAAGAATGGTTTCACCTTTTCCTCCTATTTTCTTATAGTGGAATACAAGTTCAATAATCACTCAATACTACTTGATATATTAATGTAAAATACCTTAAACAGAGTCATATATTCACCTTATCCTAATGTAATGCTAGCAGTATTGCTCCTCTAAGGAAAATTATATCCTCAAATTAAGTTTTAGCATGCACGCCAACCCACTTCTCAGCATCTAGGCCTAACACGCTGTTGAAAAAAGAAACGACTTCCAGGTCATAAACAACTTAGATGCAGATTTCTCATTCATCAAGTCAGGCAGATTTAATAAAAATCAAGTTTAAGCTACTTTGGTGAACTACTGGTCCAGACCAGCTCCAGTGATCTCCAGGTTCTGCCCATATTTAATAAAAATCAAGTTTAAGCTTCACATTCATCAAGTCAACTAAACAACAGGTTCAATAAAATCTCAACCATAATTCAAAGCTAGAGCTACAAATGGTCTGATTCTCAATTTATTTCTTGTTAAAAGAAGAAATTCACATAATTGCTGACAGGGTTAATCTTGACATTCATAAAGTTGACCAAACAGAGCCCACGAGTTCAATAAAAACTCAAGGATAATCCAAAGTTAGAACATAATACGTTGCATTTTTAATGGATTCAAATGAAGCACACCATAGCAACTCAATAGACTTTAGAAACAAGATTGTGTATTTAGAAACATGGTCACAAATCGGATTCTTCTGTACTACACTTGGAACTATTCCAAAAAAAAATTACTAGCACGTTGATTAGCTATTTAAACATGTTAAATCAAGAAAACAACACTAACCCAAACAAAATATAAGCACATTGCGTCAGGACATGATCAACTAAACAAATCATGATGAATTAAAAGCTTGTGGCTGCTGTACTACTCCATCAACACTTAGGTGAATCAACACTTGCTTCTCACCAGCACTTGAACAAGATAGCAGATAACACACATAATTGCTTCTCGAGGGGTAGCACCGAGCAGCAGGAGTAGCGGCGGCTCGAGGGGGAGCACCGAGCAGAAGTAGCAAGTAACCTAGCAGAGGAGAAGGAGGGGAGGAGCACGGCGGCTACCTGGGAAGGATGCGCGATGGCGTCAGCGGTCGAAGGCGTCAGCGGTCCTCTGCGGCGGCGTCAGCGGTCGAAGGCGTGGCGGCATCAGCGGTCGAAGGCGCGCTTCTCCTGCCGGTGCTCCACGACGTGTTGCGGCGAGTACGGCGAGGAGGTGGGGAAATCTCGATCTGGCCACAGTGGGGAATGGAGGGCGAGCAGGTGGCTTCGGAGATCCAGGAGAAGGTGGGAGGGCGCAGTGGTGAATGGGCGCAGGGCGTCGCCGGCGGAGAGGAAGAAGGGGAGGGGTGGCAGCGCGAGGCAGATCGAGGGACGGCGGCGTCGCTCAGGGGAAGAAGGGGAGGGATCTGGTCGGGACGGGGGAAGAAGGGGAAATTTCTAAGTCCTCGACTCCCCTTAGCAATAGCGCACCTCTAGGGGTGCGCCACTATGTGGCTTAGCAATAGCGCACCTCTCGGGGTGCGCCACTGCGTCTTTAGGTTTAGGTCAAAAGGCAATCGCGTGGGGATTTGACATATCCCGAACCGTAACGCACTGGCTCTGTCCCTGGTTGGTTTGTTCCAAACCCTGCCGCCCAGGTTCGAACCCTGGCGGCCCCATTTTTTTCCTTTTCTTTTTAAATTGATTTAACACTAGCATAAACATCCAAAATAGCACAATACACCAAAATAAAAGGCATAAATAATTATAATTATGTAGAATATTTAAAATACTATAAAATCTAGAAAATATCCAAAAATATAAATTATATGTCTATTTTGATCGGTACAATGTGTAGATTAACAATATGACATCCATTATTCATACAAGAAAATGATACATAATTATCTTTTCACAATCTTCTTGCCCTTCTTTCTCGCGGTTGAATAATTTAGCCCCGGAACTCCTAGACTTCTTCTCTTGAATGGATGGCCTTTAGGTAGGGTGGTCCTGCGCGCTTCTTCTTGTTGTGTATGGTTCTGCATCATCGTCGTCGTCATCTTCCATCTTCGGATCGCCGTACTGGTCAAAGTCTAGCTCGTTGGCGGCACCATGGTGGTGAAATGCTGGTCTTCTTTTATGACGTTCTTGGCCTACCTGACACGGAACATCGGCACATTCTCTCCGGCGTAGCTCAGCTCCCAGATCTCCTCGATCTTTCCGTAGTATCTCTGCTTGACGTCACCGGTGTAGGACTCCATCGTTAATTACCCCGGAGTTCTGATAATCGCTCTTCATGTCCTTTTCCTCGGTGTAGAATAATCGCATAACATATGTGCACACACACGTGTGTGTGCAAGACGATCGGAACCGGTCACACACAAAGCATAAAACCAACAAAGTGGCGCGCCACTGCACTGCTAAGTGGTGCGCCACTGCTATGCCTCTCATCTCTAAAGGGGCTCTGGCCACCCCCTAGCAGTGGCGCACGTAATGACATGCGCCATAGGTAACCTACGTAGCAGTGGCGCACCTAATGACATGCGCCATAGGTAACCTACGTAGCAGTAGCGCACCACAGCAGTGCGCCATTGCTAAGCCTATCATCTCTAAACGGGCTCTGGACACCTCCTAGCAGTGGCGCACCTCTACAACGTGCGCCATAGGTAAGGAATGTAGCAGTGGCGCACCCCGGAGACGTGCGCCACTACTAGGTTGGGGGAGGACCTGGCCTCCTGTCACCACTTACTTATGGCGCACCAGAATCAAGGTGCGCCACTACTACTTTTGTAACAGTGGCCCACCGTTTTGTGGTGCGCCACTGCTAAGTAGTAGTGGCGCACGGCAGCCATGGTGCGCCACTGATGGCAGTCTTACGGCTAGGCCTTTTCCTAGTAGTGCTGAGTACCTAACCGGACCTAGCCAGTACAACCACATTACCCTTTAGTGAGACGGGGCGTAGCGTAGTAGTTTGTCTCGCCTTAGTTTGAGTCCTGCAAATGTAGTGGCAGTCCGACCATGGACGCTTCGACCGGGGTTCTTCCCATGAGAAGGGACGCAACCCATTTGCCTGTTTAGGTACGCGGGGTACAACTTATGAGCTCCCATTGAAAGATGCCTAAGTGATTGGATGGCATTCCGGAGGGTCGAGTGTGCTAGGGACCTTGCTACTCCTGGACAGCCCTCGGACTCTGGTGTTGGGAGGTACAACTTATTCGGCATGTCTTAGGCTAAGGGGAGCAGGCGAAAAACTACGATCGGGTACTTGTCGTGGCATATGTTGTTATGCGGGGATGATGACCACACGATGAGTATTCGGATCTTGTGGGGAAAGTGTACAACCTCTGCAGAGTGTAAATCTATTCGAATAGCCGTGTCCGCGGTTATGGACGTGGGAAAGACTGCTGCTTGGCATTAAAGGAGAGTTTTGTTTTCATAAAAGAGTTTTCCAAAAAGAGTTTTGGAAATGTACCTTGGAGGTACGGAAAGATACCAGTGGGACTGGTGGAGATGTACCTGGAAGGTACGGTGGAAAGTTGAAATTGTTTTGGTCATTCCAATTGCCGGAAAAGAAAATGGGTCTTCCTCACCTATTAGTCTTCAAATAAACATGTTTTCAAAAAGGTTTTCAACAAAGGTATATAGATGTCATACTCTCGAGAGGAACCACCTCTCGCTCCTTGTCGCCCTAGTTTAGTGCCTGTTCCTTGCTACTGCCATATTGCATATCCTTTATTTCGCTCTAAGGTGGTTTGCGAGTACATTCAAACGTACTCATTGGCATTGTTGTCCTGGCTATTTACTTGGCCAGACTTTGAAGAGGAGTACTACAAAGAAGAGGAGTACGACGCCGAGGATGCGAACTAGGACGCTCTCCCAGTCAGCCGCCTGTAGGGTAAAGGCCTGACTTGGGTTCCACCGCTGTTTGGAGTCAAGTTGTTTCCGCTGCTGTTTGTTGAATTACGGCCTTGATGGCCGATGTTGTAAGACTTCAGTAATACCTGTAAATCGGTACTGTAATGGATGTTGTAATCTGGTATCAGTTCGGGTATGTATTCACGATGGAATGATCTTGGGATCGTGAAATTGTATGCATAACAGGAGTTCTGGACTGGTAAGTCCGGAGCCCCACAGAGCTGGTATCAGAGCCAGGTTGACTGTAGGAGACCTTAGTTAGCATGGGCGTTAGTTAGTAAAATACTACTTTGGTAAAATTATTTACTAAACCTATTTTCCTAAATACTAGAAGTTTAGCTTCTACATTTCTTACCCTTTCGAAAACTTCTAATTCTTACCTCTCTGATTTCTCGCGACTTTGAAAGTTTTTATTCTACTATCTCATCCTCTTCCAAACTTATATATCTAGCGATGTTCCGCAACTCAGACTCACAGACTCGAGGTATTGAAGATATGACGGACTCCGTGGATTCAGATAGGATACCCTCATATATTAGGTGTCCCTTGGTACGAGTACCACGCGTAATTCACATAGTTGTTTGATGGTTGTATGTGATTGTTGTGTCATGCTAATTTGTGCCTTCCGCACCCCCTGCTATGATTTGTTTTCGTTTTCGCCTACTTTTGCATTGTTTGTTTCCTTTTTTTCAAAAAAAAAACTTTTGTTTTTACCAAACCCTCCCCTTTTAAGTGGCTGCCCATATCCTTGTTTCCCCATTAATATCTGAATCCACCCTTCTTCAGGATGGGTGACACCCGTAGAGGAAGCACCAACGGATCAGACCAAAACCCCCCTCCACCTCCGGACCCAACCATGGCGCAACTTCTGCGCCTTATGATGGAAGATCGTGAGGCAGCCCGCGCAGAGCGCCAAGCTAACCTTGCTACCCTTCAGCACCTCGCTCAGCTTGCTACTAGAAACGCCAACAACCACAATGGCGGGAATGAAAATGGAGACCCCCGCTCGAAGCTGAGGGATTTCCAGAACACCAACCCTCCTATCTTCGCCAAGTGCACCGAACCCCTTGATGCCGATGATTGGCTCCGCACCATTGAGAACAACCTGGAGGTTGCCGGAGTCGGGAATGATGAGAAGGTTTTATTCGCCACTCATTTCCTTTCTGGATCTGCACGTGCTTGGTGGGAAAACGTCAAAGCCATGCAAGTTGAAGGACACGTCATCAACTGGGAAGAATTCAAGGCCAAGTTCCGCAAGACGCATATCCCCTCTGGGCTGATCAAGCTCATGAAGGACAAGTTCATGAACCTGTGGCAAGGAAGTACATCTGTGGTGGATTATCTGGACAAGTTCACCACCCTGTCTAGGTATGCTCCTGAAGATACCAACACTGAAGAGAAGAGGAAGGACCGCTTTCTGAACGGTCTGCACGATGAGCTGCAGAGTATCTTGGTAGCTGTCCCATATCCCGACCTTGAGTCTCTGGTGGATGCTTCCATCATGGTTGAGAGCAAGTGCAAGAATGCATCTGAGAATTGCAAGCGCAAGGCAATGATGCTGCAGGGCAGCTCTAGCACTCAACAACCCCGTAGTCTGCCCCCACCTAGGATGGCGCCCCAGCAACATTGGACCCCTTCCCCTGCACCACGTCCCAACAACCTCAACCAAAATCCCAACCACAACCGCCAGAACAACACTGTCCGCAAACCCCCCAATGGATGCTACGCCTGCGGACAACCGGATCATTACTCTAACGAGTGCCCCAACAAAGTGGCTACTGGACAATGCCCCAATGTGCCCAAGCCAAATCAGGGACAATCTCGCACCGCTTCCAGGAGAAACAAGAACCATATGAAGCCAGCTGGACCACCTAGAGGACACCTGAACCATGTCAACGCTGAAGAAGCTCAAGAAGCTCCGGATGTTGTTCTGGGTACGTTCCTGGTCAACTCAGTACCCTCAACTGCTCTGTTTGATTCTGGAGCCTCGCATTCCTTCGTTACCAAGCATTTTGTGAGAAAAGGAGGTTTAAGCCCCACCCCCATGAAGCGACCTATGTTAGTCCAAATCCCTGGATCCACCAGCAAAACCCAAAGTTCTTGCAAGGAGGTTCCTATAGAGATTCAAGGAAAGCGTTTTCACGCGGATCTGATCGTGTTAGGAGAGCAAGGCCTGGAGGTTATTCTAGGTATGAATTGGATGGTGAAGTATAAGGGTCATATAGACTGTGTTCGCCAAGCTATAACCTTGACTGCCGAGGATGGCGAGATAGTTGAGCACGTAGCCACCATGCCATCCTCGAAGGCCTTATGCAAGAAGAGTGTCGCCAGTCCAGCCCTGCATGAAGTACCCATAGCATGTGAGTACCCTGAGGTTTTCCCTGATGAGCTACCCGGTATGCCCCCTGATCGGGATATCGAGTTTATCATCGAGCTAGTCCTCGGAACTGCCCCCATCGCTCAGCGACCCTACCGGATGAACCCTCAAGAATTAGTTGAGTTGAAGAAGCAGTTGGATGATATGTTGAGGAAAGGCTTGATTCGTCCGAGCGCATCACCCTGGGGATATCCCGTCATCTTTGTGGATAAGCGGGACGGTACTATCCGCCTGTGTGTGGATTACCGGAAACTAAATGATGTCACCATCAAGAACAAATACCCTCTCGCAAAGATTGAAGACATGTTTGACCAGATGAATGGAGCCCGAGTTTTCTCCAAGATCGATCTCCGAACTGGTTATCATCAACTCAAGGTTAGAGAGTCAGACATTCCCAAGACTGCCTTCACCACACGGTATGGACTTTTTGAATATACCGTGATGTCTTTTGGACTGACCAATGCCCCTGCATACTTCATGAACCTCATGAACAAGGTGTTCATGAAGTACCTCGACAAGTTCTTCGTGGTTTTCATCGACGATATTCTGATCTACTCCAAGAATGAAGAAGAGCATGCTGAACATCTGCGGATTGTTTTAGGAACTCTCAGAGACCATCAGCTTTACGCCAAGTTTAGTAAATGTGAATTTTGGCTAAAAGAGGTAGGATTCCTAGGGCATGTCATTTCTGCCGGAGGAGTATCTGTCGACCCATCCAAAATTCAGTCCATCATGGAGAAGAAAGCCCCTACCAATCAGACCGAAGTCCGCGCCTTTCTAGGACTGGCAGGTTACTACCGTAAGTTCGTTGAAGGATTCTCCAGCATTGCGAGACCTTTGACGCAGCTGTTAAAGAAGGACAAGAAGTTTGAGTGGACCGACAAATGTGAGGCCAGTTTCCAGGAGCTCAAGAAGAGATTAGTTACAGCCCCCGTCTTGACCATGCCTGATATCACCAAGGATTTTGATGTGTACTGTGATGCATCAAAACTTGGTCTGGGAAGTGTGCTGATGCAAGAAGGCAAGGTGATAGCCTATTTGTCAAGACAACTTCGACCGCATGAGATGAATTACCCCACGCATGACTTAGAGCTTGCTGCTGTAGTTCACGCCCTGAAGACCTGGCGCCACTATCTAGTGGGAAATCGCTGCGAAATCTACACCGACCACAAGAGCCTGAAGTATATTTTCACTCAACGGGAGCTGAACATGAGGCAAAGCAGATGGATGGAACTTATCAAGGACTACCATCTCGGTATTCATTATCATCCCGGTAAAGCCAATGTCGTAGCTGATGCCCTTAGTTGAGAGCCCTGTTCGTTGAACGCCCTGATCAAAATTGCTCAACCCAAGTTGCATGAAGAACTTGAGGAGTTCGGCCTCGAGCTCATTAGCCATGGTTTTCTGGCCAATCTTGAGTTAAAGCCTACTTTATTCGATCAAATCAAAGATGCTCAAGTGGGTCATGAGAGTATTGATGGAATCAAGCGTAGAGTGGATAGGGAGGAAGTTCGTGGTTTTGATATTGACGCCAAAGGAGTTTTGTGGTACAACAGACGTCTCTGTGTACCTAATATTGAAGACCTGAAGCAACTCATCATGAAGGAAGCTCACGACACCTCATACTCAATCCACCCCGGAGGAACCAAGATGTATCACGACCTGAAGAAACAATTCTGGTGGCACAGTATGAAGCGCGAGATAGCCTTTTTCATTGCCCGATGTGAGGTGTGCCAGAAAGTGAAGGCTGAGCATCATCGACCAGCAGGATTACTCCAACCCCTCAAGGTCCCTGAATGGAAATGGGAAGAAGTTGGAATGGATTTCATCACTGGACTTCCTAAATCTCAGCGTGGTCACGACTCCATCTGGGTTATTGTCGATCGACTCACCAAGGTTGCTCATTTTATTCCTGTCAGTGTGAGATATCACGGAACCAAGTTGGCTGACCTTTATATGTCCCGAATAGTGAGTCTTCACGGGGTTCCGAAGAGGATCGTCTCTGATCGTGGTACCCAGTTCACCTCAAAATTTTGGGAAAGCCTGCATGAAGCTTTGGGAACCAAGCTATCATTTAGCACCGCCTATCACCCCCAGACCGGTGGCCAAACAGAAAGAGTGAACCAGATTCTTGAAGATATGCTTCGTGCATGTGTCCTTGCCTACGGAGCAAAATGGGAAGATTGTCTACCCTTCGCGGAATTCTCTTACAACAATAGCTATCAAGCTAGTCTGCAGATAGCCCCCTTTGAAGCCTTATATGGCCGCCGTTGCCGAACCCGTCTCAACTGGTCTGAAACCGGAGATAGTCAAGTTTTTGGACCTGACCATCTTCGCGAAGCTGAAGAACAAGTTCAACTGATCCGTGATCTCCTCAAAGCCGCTCAATCCCGTCAGAAGAGTTACGCTGACTCCAAGCATCGTGAGTTGACCTTCAATGTTGGAGATCATGCCTATCTTCGCGTCACTCCACTCAAGGGAATGCAAAGATTTCACGTCAAAGGGAAGCTTGCCCCCAGATATATTGGGCCCTTCAAGGTTCTCGCTCGTCGAGGTGAAGTATCTTATCAACTAGAACTGCCTGCTGAATTAGCGGATTTCCACAATGTGTTCCATATCTCTCTACTTCGACGATGCCTCCAAGTGCCTGACAAGCCCGAGACATTCAAGAACATCGATTATCACACCCTCGACCTCAACACCGACTTAACCTATCGAGAAGTACCCCTTCGGATTCTGGAAGAAGCTGTTCGTCTCACTCGTAGAAGGAAGATTAAATTTTGTAAGGTTCAGTGGACTAATCACTCCGAGGAGGAAGCCACTTGGGAACGAGAAGATCAACTTCGGAAGGACTTTCCCGCACTCTTCAGTCCTTAGCCACCGAATCTCGAGGACGAGATTCATTTTAAGGGGGGAAGGTTTGTAACAACCCAACTTTTGTGCACTGATTTAAAATTTTGGAATACAAATTTTTGGGCCAACAAAAACTTTTTCTATCTCTAAAATGTGCATGCATATAGTTGATCTTGCATTGATTGTAGGATGTGTGTGTTTGTCACTTGTGAAAATTTCAATTATGTGTGAATCTCTAAATACCTAAAACCCTAAAAATTATTTTTCACTTATGACACCTTGTTTATCCTTGGTTTTATTTAATTAAAAATAACATGCTAAACCCTAGGACTAGACGCACTTCTAGTAATTGCTTGGATCCTTTAAGATCACTTTCCCTCCCATTTGGTTCTTGTCATCCCCTTCTCTTTTCTTACCAAACCTTTATTCTGAAAAGCTTCTTATCCTTATGCTAATAGCCCCATTCCATATTTACCTTGTCTTGGCCCTAACCACTTGAGGTTTGGTTTTGCTGAAGGAGATATGCCCTAGAGGCAATAATAAAGTGGTTATTATTTATATCTTTATGTTTATGATAAATGTTTATATATCATGCTATAATTGTATTAACCGAAACATTAGTACATGTGTGATATGTAGACAAACAAGAAGTCCCTAGTATGCCTCTTAAACTAGCTTGTTGATTAATGGATGATTAGTTTCATAATCATGAACATTGGATGTTATTAATAACAAGGTTATATCATTATATGAATGATGTAATGGACACACCCAATTAAGCGTAGCATAAGATCTCGTCATTAAGTTATTTGCTATAAGCTTTCGATACATAGTTACCTAGTCCTTATGACCATGAGATCATGTAAATCACTTATACCGGAAAGGTACTTTGCTTACACCAAACACCACTGCGTAAATGGGTGGCTATAAAGGTGGGATTAAGTATCCAGAAAGTATGAGTTGAGGCATATGGATCAACAGTGGGATTTGTCCATCCCGATGACGGATAGATATACTCTGGGCCCTCTCGGTGGAATGTCGTCTAATGTCTTGCAAGCATATGAATTAGTTCATAAGAGACCACATACCACGGTACGAGTAAAGAGTACTTGTCAGGAGACGAGGTTGAACAAGGTATAGAGTGATACCGAAGATCAAACCTCGGACAAGTAAAATATCGCGAGACAAAGGGAATTGGTATCGTATGTGAATGGTTCATTCGATCACTAAAGTCATCGTTGAATATGTGGGAGCCAATATGGATCTCCAGATCCCGCTATTGGTTATTGGTCGGAGTGAGTACTCAACCATGTCCGCATAGTTCACGAACCGTAGGGTGACACACTTAAAGTTGGATGTTGAAATAGTAGAACTTGAATATGGAATGGAGTTCGAATATTTGTTCGGAGTCCCGGATGAGATCCCGGACATCACGAGGAGTTCCGGAATGGTCCGGAGAATAAGATTCATATATAGGATGTCATTTTATGTGAATTAAAATGTCGCGGAAGGTTCTATGGAAGGTTCTAGAAGGTTCTAGAAGGTTCTAGAAAAGTCCGGAAGAAACCACCAAGGAAGGTGGAGTCCACATGGGACTCCACCTCCATGGCCAGCCAACCCTAGTGGGGGAGGAGTCCCAAGTGGATTCCCCCTTAGGGGGCCGGCCAACCCCCCCATATGGGAGGTGGAACTCCCACCTCTAGTGGGAGTCCTAGCTTGGCTAGGTTTCCCCCTCATATGGAAGGTTTTTGGTTCGGGTCTTATTCGAAGACTTGGACACCAACACTTGGGGATCCACCTATATAGTGAGGGGCATAGGGGAGGGGGCCGGCCACCAAAAAGCCACAAGTTGGCCGCACCCCCTTGAGGCCGGCCACCCCCTCCCAAACCCTAGCCGCCCCCCTCTCCTCCATATCTCCTGCATAGCTTTAGCGAAGCTCCGCCGGAGTTCTCCACCGCCACCGACACCACGCCGCCGTGCTGTGGATTCAAGAGGAGCTACTACTTCCACTGCCTGCTGGAACGGGGAGGTGGACGTCGTCTTCATCAACAACCGAACGTGTGACCGAGTACGGAGGTGCTGCCCGTTCGTGGCGCCGGAACCGATCGTGATCAAGATCTTCTACGCGCTTTTGCAAGCGGCAAGTGAACGTCTACCGCAGCAACAAGAGCCTCATCTTGTAGGCTTTGGAATCTCTTCAAGGGTGAGACTCGATACCCCCTCGTTGCTACCGTCTTCTAGATTGCATCTTGGCTTGGATTGCGTGTTCGCGGTAGGAAAAATTTTGTTTTCTATGCAACGTTATCCTACAGTGGTATCAGAGCCGTGTCTATGCATTGATGGTTGCACGAGTAGAACACAATGGTTTTGTGGGCGTTGATGCTCTTGTTATCTTTAGTTTGAGTACTTTGCATCTTTGTGGCATAGTGGGATGAAGCGGCTCGGACTAACTTTACATGACCGCGTTCATGAGACTTGTTCCTCGTTCGACATGCAACTTGTATTGCATAAGAGGCTTTGCGGGTGTCTGTCTCTCCTACTATAGTGAAGATTCAATTTACTCTTCTATTGACAACACTAGTATCACCGTTGTGGTTCATGTTCGTAGGTAGATTAGATCTTACTCAAAAACCCTAAACCACGTAAAATATGCAAACCAAATTAGAGACGTCTAACTTGTTTTTGCAGGGTTTGGTGATGTGATATGGTCATAATGTGATGATGAATATGTATGAGATGATCATTATTGTATTGTGGCAACCGGCAGGAGCCTTATGGTTGTCTTTAATTTTCATGTTGAGTAGTATTTCAAAGTAGTTGTAATAGTTGCTACATGAGGTGAACAACCATGAAGACGGCGCCATGAACCTTGACGCTACGCCGACGATGATGGAGATCATGCCCGTTGATGATGGAGATCATGTCCGTGCTTTGGAGATGTAGATCAAAGGCGCAAAGACAAAAGGGCCATATCATATCACATATGAATTGCATGTGATGTTAATCCTTTATGCATCTTATTTTTCTTAGAACGCGACGGTAGCATTATAAGATGATCCCTCACATTAATATCAAGATAATAAAGTGTTCTCCCCTCGTATGCACCGTTGTAATAGTTCGTCGTTTCGAAGCATCTCGTGATGATCGGATGTGGTAGATTCAACGATTCACATACAACGGGTGTAAGCCATGTTGCACACGCGGAATACTTGGGTTTGCTTGACGAGCCTAGCATGTACAGACATGGCCTCGGGACAACGGAAACCGAAAGGTTGAACACGAGTCATATGGATGATATGATCAACATGTTGATGTTCACCATTGAAGCTACATCATCTCACGTGATGATCGGTTTTGGTGTAGTGGATTTGGATCGTGTACCACTTAACAACTATGAGGGATGTTGTATTAAGTGGGAGTTCATTAGTAATTAGATTAAAACATGAACTAATTATCATAAACATAGTCTGAGTAGTATTTTGAATTAATTTTGTAGTATTGGCATCCGTTTACTACTATGCGCTAGTCTTATAATTGAGATAGAAATACTGTTAAACTCTGACAAGATACTTTACGGATTGGTACCGTATTGTTAAAGAATCAAGAATTGATTAAGTCCTATTGCAAACTTTTAGTAAACCTCACATTGTTGATTCAAAGAGCTATGGTTTCAATTAGTACCTAAAGTTATCTTGTCTCCGTGAAACTTGAAGTTCAAATCTGTTTGGAGCTGAAAATTTAGTTTTCAGAAATAATCAAGGTATGAGATATATGTGATATCTAAGACCTTATTGCAAGATGATAGAATATAATTTGGTGAGACTACATGAACTCATAAGTTTTATGGGAATGTACGAAGGTTGAAGACGCAAGGCGTCACAATCCTCCAACTATTGGGGCACTAACGATATTCGCATATCCATGAAGTGACCATCCTTAATATGCACCGTTACTAAAACTCGTCGTTTCGAAGCATCACGTGATGATCGGGTGTGATAGATTCCACGTGTGCATACAACGGGTGCAAGCTAGATTTGCACATGCAAATACCAAGGTTAAAACTTTACGAGCATAGCATGTACAGACATGGTCTCGGAAAGTCGTCATGATATGATGGATAAAATTATGAGTGAAATTGTTCATCATATTACAAAATTACTAATAGTGAAATCTGGAACACTTGTCATATGATGATCAACTTCAAAGTAAGAACCTCAAGGTTATTGGTATTTGACCAACAAACCTAGAAGTTATTAATGTTGAAGTGTTTTTCTGAATAATGAGGAAAGCTAAAAGAGAAACTGCAAAAGATATTTTGGCAAAAAGAAAAGAAAAGACTAGAAAGTCTAGCTCAGGTGTATATAAATGATATACATGTTATGGTTGTATAAGTCACACAATGAAATTCTTGGGTATTAGTACCATATTGGTTGGTATGAAGTGTCATACAAAACAACGCAATACAAGAATACAATGGCCTAAGTGACTGACAAGGAATATGATAGGGATGCACGTCTGGAACAAAATAAAGTGTTAGTATGTTCGTCGTTGGCATTCTATCTAGCCCTTAGAATTTATAATAAAGAACTTAATAATTGTTATTTTGCTCTGGTCAAATGAAAACAATGAGTTGTTCAAATTATGACATTACTCCATGTACGATGGATAAGTTATTATAAATCTTAATGGTGAAACACACATACATAAAACTGACGCTAAAATGCCATAAGGCAAATGATTTGAATTCCACTTATTTAAGGAACCGCCATTTAGGTCATGTTAGAAAGGAAGGCATGAAGGAACTCCATGCAGATGGATTTTTGGAGTCATTTGATTTTTGAATCATTTGGCGCTTGCAAATCTTTTCTAAAGAGAATGATTAAAATACCGTTCATAGGCCAAGAGTTGAACGGGCAACAAACTTTGTGAAAAATTCATAATGATGTATGTGGTTCACTGAGCATAGTTGTGTGCGGGAGATTCTTCTACTTCATGAAAACTTTCAACAATGAATTGAGTATATATCTGGATATATTCAATAAGGAAGAAGTTTGAAACATTTGAATGGATTCAAATAAATTTCAGCATGAAGTGGAAATCATCGTAATAGAAAAGTCAAATATCTATGATTGGATCATGATGAAAATATTTGAATTACGATTTTTAGCGAGCATCTAAAAGAGTCATGAAATTGTTCTACAAACTCACATTTCTTTGAGTATCATAATGAAGATATAGTATCCGAGAGATGTATCCAAACCTTGTTGGATTAATGATGAGACAAAATATTGATGCCATTATATTTTTGTGGATTATGCTTTAGTGACTACCGCTTTTACACTGAATAGAGCATCATCATGATCCATTGAAATGACACCATACGAGTTATGGCATGGGTATGAAACCTGATAGTCTTTCTTTAAATTTTGGTCTAATAGTTTACAACCAAAATCGGATGAATGTCTTTGTTGGTTATCCCAGAAATTTAATTGGGAATTCTTCCCACGAGACAAAGACAAAAGTGTTTGTCAATGTTTCTAAATTCCGAGAAATTGTTTCTAGTGAAGTTTTTGAGTGGGAGGACAATATAATTTGATAAGGTTTATGAACCTGAGCATAATGGTCAGAGTAGCGCAGCATCAGAATTTGTTTCGGAAGCGGCCACGACGATCATGGCTCCCATGACTACAAAGTGTTTTAGCCATGGAGATCGAAGTACATATTGAACCTTGTAGGTATGTTTTACTTTGTGATCAAATAAATGATTTGTGAACAAAGGATTGATTTTGAACAATGATAAACCAACTACAAACAAAGAAGTTATGATGGGCCCTGACTCCGTTAAAATGGCTATACGCCATGAAATCCAAGATAGATAAATACTTTTTGAAAGTAAATGGATCTATTAAATTGATGGACTTGGATGGAATATCCTTAAAAGAAGCTCGACTTGTCAGAAAATTGTTTACGACAAAGTTCAAAGAGTTGACTACGATAAGATTAGATCTTCCGTAGTAATTCTTAGTCTATGTGGATTATTCTAGTAATCACTACATATTTCTTTTATGAGATATGTTAGTAGGATGGCAAAATACACTACTTAACAGAAGTGTGTATTAAAGGTGTATACTAGATACAACCAAGAGTTTTGCTGGTCCGTGGAATACTAGATAGCTATACAAGCTTCAATTGGATGAAGTAAGTATCACGGAGTTGGAATCTTCACCAGATGAAATAGTCAAAGAGTTTTTTATTTCATCAGAGACGATGAAGAGGCTTGCATTTGCAAGAAATTAAGTGGGAGCGCTAAGACACATTTATAATACTTTATGTAGGTGACATATAGTTGGTTATAAATGATGTAATTATATACTTGATTAAAAGGTTTCATTGAGAATTAACTTCAATGAAAGGATATGGACTGAAACAAATTTAGTGTCAAGATCTATGAAGATAGATTGAAACACATAAATAAGTTTAAGTCGAAGTACATATGATGGATATTGAAGTAGTTCAATATAGAAATATTAAGAAAATGTTCTTGTCATGTGAAGGTTTAACAAGACTTGAGTGTATCTGACACTCAATGAGTAAAAACACATGAGTGATTATAGATCACGAATAATATGTACACAATCAGATATCATGTGCTATAAAGTGTTATGAGCATATACCAGAATGATTCATATGATGTCATTGGACGACAGTAAGAATTTCCTTGAGTACTTTAGAAGAACTAAGGATATATATATTTTTTTGTATGAAGAAATGACAAACAAATCGCTGTAAGGTGTTACACCGATATTGGTTTTGTCACATATAAAATATAATTTCAATCTCAAATTAGACTAAGTGTTGTTTAAAAGGTAGCACAATGAGCTAGAAGTTGTCTATGCTAGATTTGGAAGAGTTCTAAATATTGTGACGGATTCTACAAAAGAAGGCAGAATATGTCATTGTTTTGACAAATGACAAAGGATGTTAAAGTCAAGAGGTTCTTTGAGAACTTGGTGTAGTTCCGACAGAGTCAGAATTTTGAAGCTATATTGTGTGTGACAATATTAGTGACATATTTCAGACAGCGGAATTAAGGTTCCACCAGAAGATCAAACATTTTTAATGCCGACTCATTTGGAAATGAGTAATGCGTTGAGACGCAAATGAATTACAAAATACATAATGCTTCTCGAGCGTGTCGATCTCGTTGACTAAAAACCTCTCCCGTGAGCAATACATGATAAAACACCTAAGGCCAAGGTGTTATATCTTTACAAATGTAAACTAGATTATTGACTCTAGTGCAAGTGGGAGACTGAAGGAGATATGCCCTAGAGGCAATAATAAAGTGGTTATTATTTATATCTTTATGTTTATGATAAATGTTTATATATCATGCTATAATTGTATTAACCGAAACATTAGTACATGTGTGATATGTAGACAAACAAGAAGTCCCTAGTATGCCTCTTAAACTAGCTTGTTGATTAATGGATGATTAGTTTCATAATCATGAACATTGGATGTTATTAATAACAAGGTTATATCATTATATGAATGATGTAATGGACACACCCAATTAAGCGTAGCATAAGATCTCGTCATTAAGTTATTTGCTATAAGCTTTCGATACATAGTTACCTAGTCCTTATGACCATGAGATCATGTAAATCACTTATACCGGAAAGGTACTTTGATTACACCAAACACCACTGCGTAAATGGGTGGCTATAAAGGTGGGATTAAGTATCCAGAAAGTATGAGTTGAGGCATATGGATCAACAATGGGATTTGTCCATCCCGATGACGGATAGATATACTCTGGGCCCTCTCGGTGGAATGTCGTCTAATGTCTTGCAAGCATATGAATGAGTTCATAAGAGACCACATACCACGGTACGAGTAAAGAGTACTTGTCAGGAGACGAGGTTGAACAAGGTATAGAGTGATACCGAAGATCAAACCTCGGACAAGTAAAATATCGCGAGACAAAGGGAATTGGTATCGTATGTGAATGGTTCATTCGATCACTAAAGTCATCGTTGAATATGTGGGAGCCAATATGGATCTCCAGATCCCGCTATTGGTTATTGGTCGGAGTGAGTACTCAACCATGTCCGCATAGTTCACGAACCGTAGGGTGACACACTTAAAGTTGGATGTTGAAATAGTAGAACTTGAATATGGAATGGAGTTCGAATATTTGTTCGGAGTCCCGGATGAGATCCCGGACATCACGAGGAGTTCCGGAATGGTCCGGAGAATAAGATTCATATATAGGATGTCATTTTATGTGAATTAAAATGTCGCGGAAGGTTCTATGGAAGGTTCTAGAAGGTTCTAGAAAAGTCCGGAAGAAACCACCAAGGAAGGTGGAGTCCACATGGGACTCCACCTCCATGGCCGGCCAACCCTAGTGGGGGAGGAGTCCCAAGTGGACTCCCCCTTAGGGGGCCGGCCAACCCCCCCATATGGGAGGTGGAACTCCCACCTCTAGTGGGAGTCCTAGCTTGGCTAGGTTTCCCCCTCATATGGAAGGTTTTTGGTTCGGGTCTTATTCGAAGACTTGGACACCAACACTTGGGGATCCACCTATATAATGAGGGGCATAGGGGAGGGGGCCGGCCACCAAAAAGCCACAAGTTGGCCGCACCCCCTTGAGGCCGGCCACCCCCTCCCAAACCCTAGCCGCCCCCCTCTCCTCCATATCTCCTGCGTAGCATTAGCGAAGCTCCGCCGGAGTTCTCCACCGCCACCGACACCACGCCGTCGTGCTGTCGGATTCAAGAGGAGCTACTACTTCCACTGCCCGCTGGAACGGGGAGGTGGACGTCGTCTTCATCAACAACCGAACGTGTGACCGAGTACGGAGGTGCTGCCCGTTCGTGGCGCCGGAACTGATCGTGATCAAGATCTTCTACGCGCTTTTGCAAGCGGCAAGTGAACGTCTACCGCAGCAACAAGAGCCTCATCTTGTAGGCTTTGGAATCTCTTCAAGGGTGAGACTCGATACCCCCTCGTTGCTACCGTCTTCTAGATTGCATCTTGGCTTGGATTGCGTGTTCGCGGTAGGAAAATTTTTGTTTTCTATGCAACGTTATCCTACATATGCCCTAAATTGGAAATTGATCAAGGTTAAAACAAAAATTGGCCGCATAGGCCATGCCTTAGCCAATTTCCTTCTCCCTCTCGGATAATCTTTCAAAACCCTTGTTTTCTCCTTTTGTATCACCTCACATCATTCACCACAGATCACATGTGCCCACTTGCCACTTTTTCTTGTGTGGGGTATGAGAGAATTAGAGAGAAGAGAGAGTGGCCGGGGCTGTTGGGGTGAATGCCACTCATATGCATGTACCAAACATGTCGTGCCAAACTAACTCTGGCTGCACCCTGCCACCCTCCCTCTCACTGAACCCTGCTGCTCTTCCTCCCGTCTGCACTTCCCTCCTGTCACTCCCATAGCTAGCTAACCAAAGACTCATCCGTCACCTCCCTTCTTTGGACACACACGGGATGGACGGCACCCCTTCTCTCTCACTTTTGCTGCAGCCGTGCATGCCCTGGCAGGAGAGCGTGGACACCACTCCGACGCTCCCCTCTCCCTCCTGGACACGCTCCCGTGAGCCTCCATCGCAGACCGTGCCTGCCCGCCCCTGGTGGTGACCACGCTCACCACACACACGGGCACGCCCGAGCCCGCGTCACCTCAGGCTTTTCCCGTCCCCCCCTGGACCATGCATGTTGGTGCAGGCGTGCACCGTGCACGCTCACACGACCGGAGATGAGCTCCATCGACCTGGCCCGGACGCCATCTTCCTCACCACCTGTCCGTCGTTTCATCCAACAGCTGGCGGGTCGACATGACCTGACCGCGCCTACCGTCTCCCTCGCGCTCCCGACGCCTGCATCCCTCCAAAACCACTGCAGAACGGCCAGAACGCAGCGGCACCGCCCTTCTCCGCCAGTCCGTGGCCGCCGCTCCTTCTCCACCCACGCAAGAACGTGGTGCACCGTGCACCCGCGCATCCTTGTTAAATAGGGCACCGGCCCTCTCCTCCTCTCCCCTTTCGCCACAGAACACACAAACCACCACACATTCGTCTGCAAAAACAGAGAGCGCCCGTCTCCATCCCGGCTGCTCGAGCCGTGCTCGACGTCGACGCCACGGTGCCGGATGCTGTCGTGCGGCGCCTTCCCTCCCCTCACCCTCGGCTCCCTCTCAGTCGATCTCTCTCTTCTCCATCTGCCGCCCGTAACCCTCCCATTTTTCCTCGCCAGGATCATGCCGGGAGGCCACCGTCGGCGGAGCTCCGTCCACTGCATGCCGGCCGTCGTCATCGACAACCACGGCCGCGCCATCAGCCACTAGCCTGTGCGTCCGAAGATAGCCTGGACGTGCTGCTCCGCCTAGTCGCTGCGTTCAGTTCCGCCGTCCCTGAGTGACCGTGCCGCCGGCGTTGGACTCCGTCACCAGAAACGCCCGCGGCGGGTCGACGTGGGACTCGTCGTACGCGGCACCGTCTCTGCATGCGCGTGTACCGCGGTCCAGGAGTACCGCCGGCCTCGCTGCGCCTTCCTCCGCATCGCCTCCGTCGCCCGAGTCGGCGAGTCCTCGCGGTGAGCCTCCTTTCCTCCTCCGTCGAGATTCCACGGCCGCGCCGCCATTTTTTTTGGTTAACGCCGAAGGATGCGACGTGGACCGTCGGATGCCCATCGATCGGGTGCATGCAGCCTGAGCATGCATGGCCATCAGGCCAGCGGGCCCCGCCCCGGGACTTTGAATTCCGCCGTCTCCCGCGCAGCCTCAGCGCCGCTGGGCCGAATCCGGTCAGGCCCAGCCGCCTCGGCCCGATTCCCTCCTCTCTATTTTCCTGTTAAAACTTCCAGTAAATCCTGTTTCAGTTTTAGAAATACCATAAATTCGTTGGTGACCCAATTTGGATGATTAAAAATTCTGTATACTCGTGAACAAAATATTAACCAAAAATAATTGCATGCATGTGCTTATTGTAGGCAGATCTGAGTAGATAAATAAAATACTGAAATGTTGCAGTATTGATAGTTTATTTAGTAATTCCTTTCTGTAGGCCCTTTTTGCATGAGGTTGATTTTGTTATGAAGTAGAAGTATATACCTTTATTTTGGCACTGGTACCACATGCAGAAGCTTCCTGGATTATGTTTGGTTAGCAAATTAAATTTGGTCCAGAGAGCTATTCAGTGATTTTTAGTTCAAAAACAAAAACTGATTTTGGGACAATCCCAAGTGCTACTGGTAGACATCATGTTGGGGTAATTATGTGCCCAATGAAATAATTTTGTGAATGATATATTTTGTCTGGGGAATTTACTACTGAAACAGGACATATTTTCAGTATCTGAAATTTGTAAATTATTTTACAAATCAAAAAAAATACCAAACCAGTGGGGTTAGATCCATTTAGTTTCAGCTATCTATAGTTATCATTGGTTTTGGTTGGTGATGCTCTGATACTGGTGTGGATAGCTAATTGTGTGCTCTGGTTTCTGTCTCGTTTAAATTGTCTGAATTATTTAAAAAAATTATTTGCAAGTGATTCTTGTGCAAATGTGTTATACATTTTGTTAGCTTTCAGTAGGTATGATGCATGTATTTTTGTGACTCACAGAAAGATTTAGACCATTTAAATGGTTCTTAAATCATTTCTGGAATTGTAAAAATCATATCTTTTGTTTTAAAAATCCTAAATTAGTGAAACCACTTCCAGTAGCTTGTTATTGTTAACCTTTAGATACTGTGATTTTACCAAATATTTGTGTGGACTATTCTGGACTGGTTTGTTGATTTGGTGTGTTGCTTGTTTCTTTTTGTTTTGCGACGCTAGATTCGAACGCCGCCGGAAATAAAGGAGGAGGTGAATTTGGAGGATTTGAGGAAGGAGGCCAGGGACACTTTGCTGATCAAGGCAAGCCACCTCTTGATGCATGTCTCATCCTAATTATCTTACTCTTGCATTATCACAGGTTTTGGTAAACTACATGTCTTTCATTTATTTATGTGAGTGGTTCCGCCACTCAAAGTTTTATTATTCCACCCTTACGGGTGCAGCCCTCATTTTACCTACTGATTACACACCTACTAGTGATGTGGTGCTTAGCACCTTATCATCCTTATCGCCGCTTTTCAAAGAAAAGTCGGACTATAGGTCGGGAGCCCTCTTTAGAAAGGTTTGTGAAAATGTTTTCAAGAAAGATGTGTTTCGAAAACCTTGGAATGGGGTAGCCCTGCCCAAGTGTGAGTTTATGAAAAGGAAAAGGTTTTTGGGAAGAAAAGTTGCTGGAGGCAAGTGGAGAAAATTGTTTTCGAAAAACTTTGGTGACTGAGTACCTAACCGGACCTAGCCAGTACAACCACATTACCCTTTAGTGGGATGGGGCGTAGCGTAGTAGTTTGTCTCGCCTTAGTTTGAGTCCTGCAAATGTAGTGGCAGTCCGACCATGGACGCTTCGACCGGGGTTCTTCCCATGAGAAGGGACGCAACCCATTTGCCTGTTTAGGTACGCGGGGTACAACTTATGAGCTCCCATTGAAAGATGCCTAAGTGATTGGATGGCATTCCGGAGGGTCGAGTGTGCTAGGGACCTTGCTACTCCTGGACAGCCCTCGGACTCTGGTGTTGGGAGGTACAACTCATTCGGCATGTCTTAGGCTAAGGCGAGCAGGCGAAAAACTACGATCGGGTACTTGTCGTGGCATATGTTGTTATGCGGGGATGATGACCACACGATGAGTATTCGGATCTTGTGGGGAAAGTGTACAACCTCTGCAGAGTGTAAATCTATTCGAATAGCCGTGTTCGCGGTTATGGACGTGGGAAAGGCTGCTGCTTGGCATTAAAGGAGAGTTTTGTTTTCATAAAAGAATTTTCCAAAAAGAGTTTTGGAAATGTCCCTTGGAGGTACGGAAAGATACCAGTGGGACTGGTGGAGATGTACCTGGAAGGTACGGTGGAAAGTTGAAATTGTTTTGGTCATTCCAATGGCCGGAAAAGAAAATGGGTCTTCCTCACCTATTAGTCTTCAAATAAACATGTTTTCAAAAAGGTTTTCAACAAAGGTATATAGATGTCATACTCTCGAGAGGAACCACCTCTCGCTCCTTGTCGCCCTAGTTTAGTGCCTGTTCCTTGCTACTGCCATATTGCATATCCTTTATTTCTCTCTAAGGTGGTTTGCGAGTACATTCAAACGTACTCATTGGCATTGTTGTCCTGGCTATTTACTTGGCCAGACTTTGAAGAGGAGTACTACAAAGAAGAGGAGTACGACGCCGAGGATGCGAACTAGGACGCTCTCCCAGTCAGCCGCCTGTAGGGTAAAGGCCTGACTTGGGTTCCACTGCTGTTTGGAGTCAAGTTGTTTCCGCTGCTGTTTGTTGAATTACGCCCTTGATGGCCGATGTTGTAAGACTTCAGTAATACCTGTAATTCGGTACTGTAATGGATGTTGTAATCTGGTATCAGTTCGGTTATGTATTCACGATGGAATGATCTTGGGATCGTGAAATTGTATGCATAACAGGAGTTCTGGACTGGTAAGTCCGGGGCCCCACAGACGGGCAACACGTAGAGCCGGGAGGCTCCCAGGACTGCTGGTGGGGCCTGGTCCCTCGGGCGACGGCCCGCAATGCCCCGGCACACGTCCCGGCTGAATGCGAGGGTGTGCCACCTGACCTATACCTGGTCAGGAAGGTGTTGGATTGCTTTAATTAGTTTCCTGCATGGCGAACACGTAAACATTAAATACGAGCCCCGATCGGCTCTTAGGTTACCCTGTGAATCGGCTCAAAGAGCCGATTGACCCATGGTTCATGTTGGATTTACGATAACATGGGGATCCTGCTTAATCAATACCAAGATAAATCAATCTACGATAGTCTAGGGTTTACACCGCATAACCGGAACATCCTACACGTAGTTGAGCCTGGCAGATACGTAAGATAATAGAAAAACTAGTCCTAAAGAGGCCTAAAAACCAACATAAAGTCGATTCCCGGAACAATCCCTCTAGGATCAGCAAACTACACCTTACGCACTACTGGATCGTTCAACTCGTTTGCAAGGCCTAATCATGCGGATATCAAACTAATCCTTGGAGACCAAGGAACAACTATAACAGATCAGATCTACTAAACAAAGGTTAAGCAAGATGCTACCCCTACACCCAAAATAGGTGCAAAGGCAGCTAGATCTCAAGGGGCGGCATGGCTAAGCAAGTATATCAGAAAAGTATCCACGTCAGCCCCAAAACATCTACGATAACGGTGTTGCTCGCCATCAACAAGGCTTCAGCACGAGCAACACCAAGCAACGAATAAACAGATACTGCCTAGATCGTAACCCGGAAGAAACCCTCGAAACAAGGGGTGGCGACGCGCCTAGATTGGTTTGTTGTGAACGTGATCGTCCTCCTTTCTCAATAACCCTAGATACATATTTATAGTCCGTAGACTTTCTAACTTGGGAATAAACCCAACTGAGTACGAGCTAAACTCTATCTCTTAATTCTAACCGACACGGAATCTACTATAATATACAGATACACGGGCCGTCTAGCCCAAATTCTTGTACAAGGCCGATTCAGAAACTCTTTCGGTGTATATCCTCTAAGCCCATCTCAATCACGGCCCATCTCCTGCTCCGGCTAAATTCTGGTGATAACAAAGCTTTATAGCACTTTGGCTATTTTCAGCATTCTGGCGCAGCCCCTCTATCTCTGTCATTTGCTCCAGCACATGGACGCGCAGGTCTTCGTGCAGCTTCCGCGTGTTCTGAGAAGCAGACGGAAGTTAGCCGGAAATTCAAAATTCTGGGGGCTGGCGAGGATTTTAAATTCTTGAATTGGAAAATTTTTAAATTTCCGCTAAGGTGCACATAAAAAGCATCGGCTTACACATGTTACTCGGAAAAAATATCTAATCCAATGCTTGGGGGCTAGTGTTACCTGGCGCACGTCCTTGTGCTTAGCAAAGAAAACCTTGAGATCGCTCTCGAGGGTTGAGAGCTCCTGCATCTCCGTATTCGCAGGCCCCCACACTTTCTCCATCATGGCGGATACTTCCGCATGGCGCTGTGAGAGGGGGACCTTTTGCAAGGTCGGAAACAGGTGAGGGTGGGTTTGGGGCGTGCCGGTGGCACGAATTAGCTGTAATTTCTTTTCAACTTGCTCAGCCGAAGGCTCAGCATAGGTAGCAGATGGTTGCTCAGGCGGAGTAGCAGAGGAGGATGCGCCCTTGCCGGAGTCGCCGTGGCCGGTCTCGGCAGTTGTTTCTTCAGGGACGTCATCAAGGTTAATGACGTCCTTAGGATCCGGCTTGGCGGTAGAAGAGGCCTTGGGCGGAACCTCAACTTCCGGAGTAACTGGTATCGAGGCCGGAGATGGTTTCGACCTCTTCTTGGGGATCTTGGGGTGCTGGCTTCCAGAGCCTCTGTTGTATAATAAGAAAGGCATCAGAGTTAAGCACATGCTGATTCATGACAACAGAGGATTTTAAAGGCGGAAACCAAGTACTTACCCGGATGGTTTGAAAAAGTGAAGCATGTCAGGCTGGGCTCGGCTGCCGGTATCGATGAGCTTGAGGCGTTTCTTCTCCGCCTCCGCCTTTCGGGTCGCCGCAGTGCTAGGCGCTTCGCGGACACGTTTGGTGGTTGGGCCGGAGGGGGCGCTCGCTTTTCTTTTGGAGGGACGCGGAACTTCAGGAGCTTCCGCCTCGGACGCGACCTCCGGGTCGGTGTTGCCCGCGTGAGGGACCCGGACGAGGTTTCCGAGTTCGCTGTCCTCGAGGGCTTCAAGCTGAGTAATCCAGCCAACACTTAGACAAATTTAACGGAAGATTAAAAAAGGAGTCACCGTATGGGTTGAAGAAACGTACCAAGGTCCCGGAGCCGTTGGTGTGGATATCCATATTACACACGTGAATCCGAAGATCACGCGGAATTTTGATGAGAAGTTGGATCCGCTTGTCGATGGTGTCGGCGGAAAGGTTGTCCTTAGAGGCACGCATAGGATCGTCATGCCCCGTAGATACGCGTACAGCACGCGTCCGTTGGGAACCCCAAGTGGAAGGTGTGATGCGTACAGCAGCAAGTTTCCCTCGGTAAGAAACCAAGGTTTATCGAACCAGTAGGAGCCAAGAAGCACGTTGAAGGTTGATGGCGGCGAGATGTAGTGCGGCGCAACACCAGGGATTCCGTCGCCAAAGTGGAACCTGCACAACACAACCATAGTACTTTGCCCCAACGAAACAGTGAGGTTGTCAATCTCACCGGCTTGCTGTAACAAAGGATTAGATGTATAGTGTGGATGATGATTGTTTGCAGAGAACAGTAGAACAAGTATTGCAGTAGATTGTATTCGATGTAAAAGAATGGACCGGGGTCCACAGTTCACTAGAGGTGTCTCTCCCATAAGAAATAGCATATTGGGTAAACAAATTACAGTTGGGCAATTGACAAATAGAGAGGGCATGACAATGCACATACATGACATGATGAGTATTGTGAGATTCAATTGGGCATTACGACAAAGTACATAGACCGCTATCCAGCATGCATCTATGCCTAAAGAGTCCACTTTCAGGTTATCATCCGAACCCCTTCCAGTATTAAGTTGCAAACAACAGACAAGTGCATTAAGTATGGTGCGTAATGTAATCAATAACTACATCCTCGGACATAGCATCAATGTTTTATCCCTAGTGGCAACAGCACATCCACAACCTTAGAACCTTCTGTCATGTCCCTGCATTTAATGGAGGCATGAACCCACTATCGAGCATAAATACTCCCTCTTGGAGTTACAAGCAATGACTTGGCCAGAGCCTCTACTAGCAACGGAGAGCATGCAAGATCATAAACAACACATAGATAATAGATTGATAATCAACATAACATAGTATTCTCTATCCATCGGATCCCAACAAACGCACATGTAGCTTTACAGATAGATGATCTTGATCATGATAGGCAGCTCACAAGATTAGACAATGATAGCACAATGAGGAGAAGACAACCATCTAGCTACTGCTATGGACCCATAGTCCAGGGGTGAACTACTCACACATCAATCCGGAGGCGACCATGGTGGTGTAGAGTCCTCCGGGAGATGATTCCCCTCTCCGGCAGGGTGCCGGAGGTGATCTCCTGAATCCCCCGAGATGGGATTGGCGGTGGCGGCGTCTCAGTAAGGTTTTCCGTATCGTGGCTCTCGGTACTGGGGGTTTCGCGACGAAGGCTTTAAGTAGGCGGAAGGGCAACGCGGGGGCCACACGAGGGCCCCACACAATAGGTCGGCGCGGCCAAGGGCTGGGCCGCGCCGCCCTACTGTTTGGGCGCCTCGTGGCCCCACTTCCTTTCCCCCTCGGTCTTCTGGAAGCTTCGTGCAAAAATAGGACCCTGGGCGTTGATTTCGTCCAATTCCGAGAATATTTCCTTACTAGGATTTCTGAAACCAAAAACAGCAGAAAACAACAACTGGCTCTTCGGCATCTCGTTAATAGGTTAGTGCCGGAAAATGCATAAATATGACATATAATGTGTATAAAACATGTGAGTATCATCATAAAAGTAGCATGGAACATAAGAAATTATAGATACGTTTGAGACATATCAAGCATCCCCAAGCTTAGTTCCTACTCGTCCCGAGTAGGTAAACGATAACAAAGATAATTTCTTAGTGACAATGCTACCAACATAATCTTGATCAATACTATTGTAAGCACATGTAATGAATGCAGCGATTTGAAACAATGGTAAATGACATGAGTAAACAATTGAATCATAAAGCAAAGACTTTTCATGAATAGTACTTCAAGACAAGCATCAATAAGTCTTGCATAAGAGTTAACTCATAAAGCAATAATTCAAAGTAAAGGTATTGAAGCAACACAAAGGAAGATGAAGTTTCAGCTGTTGCTTTCAACTTGTAACATGTATATCTCATGGATATTGTCAATGTAAAGTAATATAACAAGTGCAATATGCAAGTATGTAGGAATCAATACACAGTTCACACAAGTGTTTGCTTCTTGAGGTGGAGAGAGATAGGTGAACTGACTCAACATAAAAGTAAAAGAAAGTTCCTTCAAAGAGGAAAGCATCGATTGCTATATTTGTGCTAGAGCTTTGGTTTTGAAAACAAGAAACAATTTTTTCAACGGTAGTAATAAAGCATATGAGTTATGTAAATTATATCCTACAAATTGCAAGCCTCATGCATAGTATACTAATAGTGCCCGCACCTTGTACTAATTAGCTTGGATTACCGGGATTATCATCGCAATGCACATGTTTCAACCAAGTGTCACAAAGGGGTACCTCTATGCCGCCTGTACAAAGGTCTAAGGACAAAGCTCGCATTGGATTTCTCGCTTTTGGTTATTCTCAACTTAGACATCCATACCGGGACAACATAGACAACAGATAATGGACTCCTCTTTAATGCATAAGCATGTAGAAACAATTAATGTTCTCCTATGAGATTGAGGATATATGTCCAAAACTGAAACTTCCACCATGAATCATGGCTTTAGTTAGCGGCCCAATGTTCTTCTCTAACATTATGCATGCTCTAACCATTAAATGAGTGGTAAATCTCCCTTACTTCAGAAAAGACGAACATGCATAGCAACTCACATGATATTCAACAAAGAATAGTTGATGGCGTCCCCAGGAACATGGTTATCGCACAACAAGCAACTTAATAAGAGATAAAGTGCATAAGTACATATTCAATACCACAATAGTTTTTAAGCTATTTGTCCCAGAGCTATATATTGTAAAGGTAGAGGATAGAAATTTAAAGGTAGCACTCAAGCAATTTACTTTGGAATGGCGGAGAAATACCATGTGGTAGGTAGGTATGGTGGACACAAATGGCATAGTGGTTGGCTCAAGGATTTTGGATGCATGAGAAGTATTCCCTCTCGATACAAGGCTTAGGTTAGCAAGGTTTATTTGAAACAAACACAAGGATGAAGCGGTGCAGCAAAACTCACATAAAAGACATATTGTAAACATTATAAGACTCTACACCGTCTTCCTTGTTGTTCAAACTCAATACTAGAAATTATCTAGACCTTAGAGAGATCAATTATGCAAACCAAATTTTAGCAAGCTCTATGTATTTCTTCATTAATAGGTGCAAAGTATATGATGGAAGAGCTTAAACATGAGCACAACAATTGCCAAGTATCACATTATCCAAGATATTATACCAATTACCACATATATCATTTTCCAATTCCAACCGTATAACAATTTAACGAAGCAGAAACTTTCGCCATGAATACTATGAATAAAGCTAAGGACATATTTGTCCATATGCAACAGCGGAGCGTGTCTCTCTCCCACATAGTGAATGCTAGGATCCATTTTATTCAAACAAAACAAAAACAAAAACAAACGAACGCTCCAAGCAAAGTACATAAGATGTGACGGAATAAAAATATAGTTTCAGGGGAGGAACCTGATAATGTTGTCGATGAAGAAGGGGATGCCTTGGGAATCCCCAAGCTTAGACGCTTGAGTCTTCTTGATATATGCAGGGGTGAACCACCGGGGCATCCCCAAGCTTAGAGCTTTCACTCTCCTTGATCATGTTGTATCATCCTCCTCTCTTGATCCTTGAAAACTTCCTCCACACCAAACTCGAAACAAACTCATTAGAGGGTTAGTGCATAATCAAAATTCACATATTCAGAGGTGACACAATCATTCTTTATACTTCTGTACATTGCACAAAGCTACTGAAAATAAATGGAACAAAGAAATCCATCTAACATAGCAAAACAGGCAATGTGAAATAAAAGGCAGAATCTGTCAAAACAGAACAGTTCGTAAAGACGTATTTTTAAGAGGCACCAGACTTGCTCAGATGAGAAAACATAAAACTAACGAAAGTTGCATACATATCTGAGGATCACTCACGTAAATTGGCATAATTTTCTGAGTTACCTACAGAGAATTAGACCCAGATTCGTGACAGCAAAGAAATCTGTTTCTGCGCAGTAATCCAAATCTAGTATCATCCTTCTATTAGAGACTTTACTTGGCACAACAATGTAATAAAACTAAGATAAGGAGAGGTTGCTACAGTAGTAACAACTTCCAAGACTCAAATATAAAACAAAAATACTGTAGTAAAAACATGGGTTGTCTCCCATAAGCGCTTTTCTTTAACGCCTTTCAGCTAGGCGCAGAAAGTGTGTATCAAGTGTTATCAAGCGGTGAAGCATCAACACATTGTATCTTATCTATGTAAGTTTCAGAGGCTCCTTTCACATTACTTTTAGGCTTGCTATTCTCATGAAACAAATTTTCAGGAACAATCCAATCAAAATTCTTTTCTAATGCTTCATGCATTCCTAGGAGCTTAATAGGTATCGGTACTTTAATCTCTCCACTATCATTAACATTATTAGTGTACCTTATTCTATCCATATCCATTCTTTCAAGGATACTAGCAAAGTTGGTATAAGAGCCACGCATATTATATTTAGTAAAAACCTTTCTAGCTTCTCTTCCTATACCTCCAAATTCTTTGAGAAGGGTTTCTAAATCAAAATCTTTCTTTTCTCCTTCTTCCATATCTCCTAGTGTAAGAAACATATGTTGTATTATAGGATTGAGATTAACAAATTTAGCTTCTATCATGTGTACTAAAGAAGCAGCAGCAATTTCATAAGTAGGAGCAAGTTCTACTAAGTGTCTATCTTCAAAATCTTCAACCATACTAACATGAGTGAAAAATTCTTCTATATTCTCTCTTCCAATGATAGACCCTCGTCCTACCGGTATGTCTTTTAGAGTGAACTTAGGAGGAAACATGATGAAATAAGTAAAGTAAATGCAAGTAACTAATTTTTTTGTGTTTTTAATATGGCAAACAAGATAGTAAATAAAGTAAAACTAGCAACTAATTTTTTTGTGTTTTGATATAAGTGCAGCAAACAAAGTAGTAAATAAAATAAAGCAAGACAAAAACAAAGTAAAGAGATTGGATTGTGAAGACTCCCCTTGCAGCGTGTCTTGATCTCCCCGGCAACGGCGCCAGAAATTTAGCTTGATACGCGTACAGCACGCGTCCGTTGGGAACCTGTTGGAGATATGCCCAAGAGGCAATAATAAAATGGTTATTATAATATATCTTTGAGTTTATGATAATGTTTACATACCATGCTATAATTGTATTAACCGAAACATTAGTACATGTGTGATATGTAGACAACAAAGAAGTCCCTAGTATGCCTCTTAAACTAGCTTGTTGATTAATGGATGATTAGTTTTATAATCATGAACATTGGATGTTATTAATAACAAGGTTATATCATTATATGAATGATGTAATGGACACACCCAATTAAGCGTAGCATAAGATCTCGTCATTAAGTTATTTGCTATAAGCTTTCGATACATAGTTACCTAGTCCTTATGACCATGAGATCATGTAAATCACTTATACCGGAAATGTACTTTGATTACATCAAACGCCACTGCGTAAATGGGTGGTTATAAAGATGGGATTAAGTATCCGGAAAGTATGAGTTGAGGCATATGGATCAACAGTGGGATTTGTCCATCCCGATGACGGATAGATATACTCTGGGCCCTCTCGGTGGAATGTCGTCTAATGTCTTGCAAGCATATGAATAAGTTCATAAGAGACCACATACCACAGTACGAGTAAAGAGTACTTGTCAGGAGACGAGGTTGAACAAGGTATAGAGTGATACCGATGATCAAACCTCGGACAAGTAAAATATCGCGTGACAAAGGGAATTGGTATCGTATGTGAATGGTTCATTCGATCACTGAAGTCATCGTTGAATATGTGGGAGCCATTATGGATCTCCAGATCCCGCTATTGGTTATTGGTCGGAGTGAGTACTCAACCATGTCCGCATAGTTCACGAACCGTAGGGTGACACACTTAAAGTTGGATGTTGAAATGGTAGAACTTGAATATGGAATGGAGTTCGAATATTTGTTCGGAGTCCCGGATGAGATCCCGGACATCACGAGGAGTTTCGGAATGGTCCGGAGAATAAGATTCATATATAGGAAGTCATATTCCAAGTTTGGAAATGATCCGGTGCATTTATGGCAGGTTCTAGAAGGTTCTAGAAAAGTCCGGAAGAATGGCACTTTGGAAAGTGGAGTCCCGAAGAGACTCCACTTGCATGACCAGCCAACCCTAAAGGGGAGGAGTCCAAGGTGGACTCCCCTAGGGTGGCCGGCCAACCCACCTCAAGGAAAGGTGGGAGTCCCACCTTGTGTAGGACTCCCTCCTTGAGTAGGTTTCCCACATATGGGAGGTTTTAGTGTTGGGGTCTTATTCGAAGACTTGGACTAGAACTCTTGGGGCTTCCACCTATATAATGAGGGGCATAGAGAGGGGGCTGAACACTTCAAGCCTCAGCCTTGGCCGCACCCCTTAGAGGGCCGGCGCCCAACCCCCCTCTCTCCCCAAACCCTAGCGGTCTCTCTCCTCCACCACATCCCGCACGCTTAAGCGAAGCTCCGCCGGATTTCTCCACCACCACCGACACCACGCCGTCGTGCTGTCGGATTCAAGAGGAGCTACTACTTCTGCTGCCCGCTGGAATGGGGAGGTGGACGTCGTCTTCATCAACAACCGAACGTGTGACCGAGTACGGAGGTGCTGCCCGTTCGTGGCGCCGGAAGCGATCGTGATCAAGATCTTCTACGCGCTTTTGCAAGCGGCAAGTGATCGTCTACCGCAGCAATAAGAGCCTACTATTATAGGCTTTGGAATCTCTTCAAGGGTTAGTCTTGATCATCCCCTCGTTGCTACCGTCTTCTAGATTGCATCTTGGCTTGGATTGCGTGTTCGCGATAGGAAATTTTTTGTTTTCTATGCAACGTTATCCTACAGTGGTATCAGAGCCGTGTCTATGCATAGATGGTTGCACGAGTAGAACACAATGGTTTGTGGGCGTTGCTTCTCTTGTTATCTTTAGTTTGAGTACTTTGCATCTTTGTGGCATAGTGGGATGAAGCGGCTCGGACTAACTTTACATGACCGCGTTCATGAGACTTGTTCCTCGTTCGACATGCAACTTGTATTGCATAAGAGGCTTTGCGGGTGTCTGTCTCTCCTACTATAGTGAAGATTCAATTTACTCTTCTATTGAAAACATTAGTATCAACGTTGTGGTTCATGTTCGTAGGTAGATTAGATCTCTCTCGAAAACCCTAAACCACGTAAAATATGCAAACCAAATTATAGACGTCTAACTTGTTTTTGCAGGGTTTGGTGATGTGATATGGCCATAATGTGATGATGAATATGTATGAGATGATCATTATTGTATTGTGGCAACCGGCAGGAGCCTTATGGTTGTCTTTAAATTTCATGTTGAGTAGTATTTCAAAGTAGTTGTAATAGTTGCTACATGAGGTGAACAACCATGAAGACGGCGCCATGAACCTTGACGCTACGCCGACGATGATGGAGATCATGCCCGAAGATGATGGAGATCATGTCCGTGCTTTGGAGATGAAGATCAAAGGCGCAAAGACAAAAGGGCCATATCATATCACATATGAACTGCATGTGATGTTAATCCTTTTATGCATCTTATTTTGCTTAGATCGCGACGGTAGCATTATAAGATGATCCCTCACATTAATATCAAGATAATAAAGTGTCCTCCCCTCGTATGCACCGTTGTAACAGTTCGTCATTTCGAAGCATCTCGTGATGATCGGATGTGATAGATTCAACGATTCACATACAACGGGTGTAAGCCATGTTGCACACGCGGAATACTTGGGTTTGCTTGACGAGCCTAGCATGTACAGACATGGCCTCGGGACAATGGAAACCGAAAGGTTGAACACGAGTCATATGGATGATATGATCAACATGTTGATGTTCACCATTGAAACTACATCATCTCACATGATGATCGGTTTTGGTGTAGTGGATTTGGATCGTGTACCACTTTACAACTATGAGGGATGTTGTATTAAGTGGGAGTTCATTAGTAATTAGATTAAAACATGAACTAATTATCATAAACATAGTCTGAGTAGTATTTTGAATTAATTTTGTAGTATTGGCATCCGTTTACTACTATGCGCTAGTCTTATAATTGAGATAGAAATACTGTTAAAATCTGACTAGAAACTTTACGGATTGGTACCATATTGTTAATGAATCAAGAAATGATTAAGTCCTATTGCAAACTTTTAGTAAACCTCACTTTGTTGATTCAGAGAGCTATGGTTTCAATTAGTACCTAAAGTTATCTTGTCTCCGTGAAACTTGAAGTTCAAATCTGTTTGAAAAGTAAGGAGCTGAAAATTTAGTTTTCAGAAATAATCAAGGTACGAGATATATGTGATATCTAAGACCTTATTGCAAGATGATAGAATATAAATTTGGTGAGACTACATAAACTCATAAGTTTTATGGGAATGTACGAAGGTTGAAGACGCAAGGTGTCCCAATCCTCCAACTATTGGGGCACTAACGATATTCGCATATCCATGAAGTGATTGTCCTTAGTATGCACCGTTGCTAAGACTCGTCGTTTCGAAGCATCACGTGATGATCGGGTGTTATAGATTCTACGTGTGCTTCCAACGGGTGCAAGCCAGATTTGCATATGCGAATACTAAGGTTTAAACTTTATGAGCCTAGCATGTACAGACATGGTCTCAGAAAGTTATCATGAATTGATGGATAAAATTATGAGTGAAATTGTTCATCGTATTACAAAGTTACTAATAGTGAAATCTGGAACACTTGTCATATGATGATCAACTTCAAAATAAGAACCTCAAGGTTATTGGTATTAGACCAACAAACCTAGAAGTTATTGATGTTGAAGTGTTTTTCTGAATAATGAGGAAAGCTAAAAGAGAAGCTGCAAAAGATATTTTGGCAAAAAGAAAAGAAAAGACTAGAAAGTCTAGCGCAGGTGTACATGTTATGGTTGTATTCCTAGTTAAGTCACACAATGAAATTCTTGGGTATTAGTACCATATTGGTTGGTATGAAGTGTCATACAAAACAAAGCAATACAAGAATACAATGGCCTAAGTGACTGACAAGGAATATGATAGGAATGCACGTCTGGAACAAAATAAAGTGTTATTATGTTCGTCGTTGGCATTCTATCTAGCCCTTAGAATTTATAATAAAGAACTTAATAATTGTTATTTTGCTCTGGTCAAATGAAAACAATGAGTTGTTCAAATTATGACATTACTCCATGTACGATGGATAAGTTATTATAAATCTTAATGGTGAAACATACATACATAACACTGACGCTAAAAATGCCATAAGGCAAATGATTTGAATTCCACTTATTTGTGGAACCGCAATTTAGGTCATGTTAGAAAGGATCGCATGAAGGAAATCCATGCAAATGGATTTTTGGAGTCATTCGATTTGTTGAATCGTTTGGCACTTGCAAAATCTTTTCTAAAAAGTAATGACTGAAATACCGTTCATAGGCCGGGCAACTAACTTAGTGAAAACATACATAATGATATATGTGGTTCACTGGGCATAGTTGTGTGCGGAAGATTCTTCTACTTCATGAAAACTTTCAAACAATGAATTGAGTATATATGTGGATATATTCAATAAGGAAAAATTTGAAACATTTGAATAGGATTCAAATAAATTTCAGCATGAAGTGGAAATCATCGTAATAGAAAAATCAAATATCTATGATTGGATCATGGTGGAAATATTTGAATTACGAGTTTTAGCGAACATCTAAGAGAGTTATGAAATTGTTCTACAACTTACATTTCTTGGAGTATCATAATGATGATATAGTATCCGAGATATGTATCCAAACCTTGTTGGATCAATGATGAGATAAAATATTGATGCCATTATATTTTGTGGATTATGCTTTAGTGACTACCGCTTTTACACTGAATAGAGCATCATCATGATCCGTTGAAATGACACCATACAAGTTATGGCATGTGTATAAACCCTAATAGTCAACCAAAATCGGATGAATGTCTTTGTTGGTTATCCCAGAGATTTAATTGGGAATTCTTCCCACGAGACAAAGACAAAAGTGTTTGTCAATGTTTCTTATTTCCGAGAAATTGTTTCGAGTGAAGTATTTGAGTGGGAGGACATTATAATTTGATAAGGTTTATGAACCTGAGCATAATGATCAGAGTAGCGCAGCATCGAATTGGTTTCAAGCGGCCACGACGATCATGGCTCTCATGACTACAAAGTGTTTTAGCCATGGAGATCGAAATACATATTGAACCTTGTAGGTATGGTTTACTTTGTGATCAAATAAATGATTTGTGGACAAAGGATTGATTTTGAACAATGATAAACCAACTACAAAACAAATAAGTTATGATGGGCCCTGACTCCGTTAAAATGGCCATGCGCCATGAAATCCAAGATAGATGAATACTTTATGAAAGTAAATGGATCTATGAAATTGATAGACTTGGATGAAATATCCTTGAAGAAATCTTGACTTGTCGAAAAATTGTTTACGACAAAGTTCAAAGAGTTGAATACGATAAGATTATATCTTCTGTAGCAATGCTTATAGTCTATGTGGATTATTCTAGTAATCACTACATATTTCTTTTATGAGATATGCTAGTAGGATGGGAAAATACACTACTTAACAGAAGTATGTATACAAGATACAACCAAGAGTTTTGCTGGTCCGTGGAATACTAGATAGGTATACAAGCTTCAATTGGATGAAGTAAGTATCACGGAGTTGGAATCTTCACCAGATGAAGTAGTCAAAGAGTTTTTGATTTCATCAGAGACGATGAAGAGGCTTGCATTTGCAAGAAATTAAGTGGGAGCGCTAAGACACATTTATAATACTTTATGTAGGTGACATATAGTTGGTTATAAATGATGTAATTATATACTTGATTAAAAGGTTTCATTGAGAATTAACTTCAATGAAAGGATATGGACTAAAACATATTTAGTGTCAAGATCTATGAAGATAAATTGAAACACATAATAAGTTTAAGTCAAAGTACATAGAATGGATATTGAAATAGTTCAATATAGAAATATTAAGAAAATGTTCTTGTCATGTGAAGGTTTAACAAGACTTGAGTGTATCTGACACTCGATGAGTAAAAACACATGAGTGATTTTAGATCACGAATAATATGTACAAAATCAGATATCTTGTGCTCTAAAATGTTATGAGCATATACCGGAATGATTCATAAGATGATCATGGGACGACAGTAAGAATATCCTTGAGTACTTTAGAAGAACTAAGGATATATATATATTTTTGTATGAAGAAATGACAAACAAATCGCTGTAAGGTGTTACACCGATATTGGTTTGGTCACATATAAAATATAATTTCAATCTCAAATTAGACTAAGTGTTGTTTAAAAGGTAGCACAATGAGCTAGAAGTTGTCTATGCTAGATTTAGAAGAGTTCTAAATATTGTGACGGATTCTACAAAAGAAGGCAGAGTATGTCATTGTTTTGACAATGACAAAGGATGTTAAGTCAATAGGTTCTTTGAGAACTTGGTGTAATTCCGACAGAGTCAGAACTTTGAAGCTATATTGTGTGTGACAATATTAGTGACATATTTCAGACCGCGGAATTAAGGTTCCACCAGAAGACCAAACATATTTAATGCCGACTCATTTGGAAATGAGTGATGCGTTGAGACGCAAATGAATTGCAAAATACATACGATTCTGAGCATTTTAGGTCCGTTGACTAAAACCTCTCTCATGAGCAAAACATGATAAAGCACCGGAAGGCCAAGGTGTTATATCTTTACAAATGTAAACTAGATTATTGACTCTAGTGCAAGTGGGAGACTGTTGGAGATATGCCCAAGAGGCAATAATAAAATGGTTATTATAATATATCTTTGAGTTTATGATAATGTTTACATACCATGCCATAATTGTATTAACCGAAACATTAGTACATGTGTGATATGTAGACAACAAAGAAGTCCCTAGTATGCCTCTTAAACTAGCTTGTTGATTAATGGATGATTAGTTTCATAATCATGAACATTGGATGTTATTAATAACAAGGTTATATCATTATATGAATGATGTAATGGACACACCCAATTAAGCGTAGCATAAGATCTCGTCATTAAGTTATTTGCTATAAGCTTTCGATACATAGTTACCTAGTCCTTATGACCATGAGATCATGTAAATCACTTATACCGGAAATGTACTTTGATTACATCAAACGCCACTGCGTAAATGGGTGGTTATAAAGATGGGATTAAGTATCCGGAAAGTATGAGTTGAGGCATATGGATCAACAGTGGGATTTGTCCATCCCGATGACGGATAGATATACTCTGGGCCCTCTCGGTGGAATGTCGTCTAATGTCTTGCAAGCATATGAATAAGTTCATAAGAGACCACATACCACGGTAAGAGTAAAGAGTACTTGTCAGGAGACGAGGTTGAACAAGGTATAGAGTGATACCGATGATCAAACCTCGGACAAGTAAAATATCGCGTGACAAAGGGAATTGGTATCGTATGTGAATGGTTCATTCGATCACTGAAGTCATCGTTGAATATGTGGGAGCCATTATGGATCTCCAGATCCCGCTATTTGTTATTGGTCGGAGTGAGTACTCAACCATGTCCGCATAGTTCACGAACCGTAGGGTGACACACTTAAAGTTGGATGTTGAAATGGTAGAACTTGAATATGGAATGGAGTTCGAATATTTGTTCGGAGTCCCGGATGAGATCCCGGACATCACGAGGAGTTCCGGAATGGTCCGGAGAATAAGATTCATATATAGGAAGTCATATTCCAAGTTTGGAAATGATCTGGTGCATTTATGGCAGGTTCTAGAAGGTTCTAGAAAAGTCCGGAAGAATGGCACTTTGGAAAGTGGAGTCCCGAAGAGACTCCACTTGCATGACCAGCCAACCCTAAAGGGGAGGAGTCCAAGGTGGACTCCCCTAGGGTGGCCGGCCAACCCACCTCAAGGAAAGGTGGGAGTCCCACCTTGGGTAGGACTCCCTCCTTGAGTAGGTTTCCCACATATGGGAGGTTTTAGTGTTGGGGTCTTATTCGAAGACTTGGACTAGAACTCTTGGGGCTTCCACCTATGTAATGAGGGGCATAGAGAGGGGGCTGAACACTTCAAGCCTCAGCCTTGGCCGCACTCCTTAGAGGGCCGGCGCCCAACCCCCCTCTCTCCCCAAACCCTAGCGGTCTCTCTCCTCCACCACATCCCGCACGCTTAAGCGAAGCTCCGCCGGATTTCTCCACCACCACCGACACCACGCCATCGTGCTGTCGGATTCAAGAGGAGCTACTACTTCCGCTGCCCGCTGGAACGGGGAGGTGGACGTCGTCTTCATCAACAACCGAACGTGTGACCGAGTACGGAGGTGCTGCCCGTTCGTGGCGCCGGAAGCGATCGTGATCAAGATCTTCTACGCGCTTTTGCAAGCGGCAAGTGATCGTCTACCGCAGCAATAAGAGCCTACTCTTATAGGCTTTGGAATCTCTTCAAGGGTTAGTCTTGATCATCCCCTCGTTGCTACCGTCTTCTAGATTGCATCTTGGCTTGGATTGCGTGTTCGCGATAGGAAAATTTTTGTTTTCTATGCAACGTTATCCTACAGAACCCCAAGTGGAAGGTGTGATGCGTACAGCAGCAAGTTTCCCTCAGTAAGAAACCAAGGTTTATCGAACCAGTAGGAGCCAAGAAGCACGTTGAAGGTTGATGGCGGCGAGATGTAGTGCGGCGCAACACCAGGGATTCCGGCGCCAACGTGGAACCTGCACAACACAACCAAAGTACTTTGCCCCAACGAAATGTGTTGAGGTTGTCAATCTCACCGGCTTGCTGTAACAAAGGATTAGATGTATAGTGTGGATGATGATTGTTTGCAGAGAACAGTAGAACAAGTATTGCAGTAGATTGTATTCGATGTAAAAGAATGGACCGGGGTCCACAGTTCACTAGAGGTGTCTCTCCCATGAGAAATTACAGTTGGGCAATTGGCAAATAGAGAGGGCATGACAATGCACATAAATGACATGATGACTATTGTGAGATTCAATTGGGCATTACGACAAAGTACATAGACCGCTATCCAGCATGCATCTATGCCTAAAAAGTCCACTTTCAGGTTATCATCTGAACCCCTTCTAGTATTAAGTTGCAAACAACAGACAATTGCATTAAGTATGGTGCGTAATGTAATCAATAACTACATCCTCGGACATAGCATCAATGTTTTATCCCTAGTGGCAACAACACATCCACAACCTTAGAACCTTCTGTCGCTGTCCCAGATTTAATGGAGGCATGAACCCACTATCGAGCATAAATACTCCCTCTTGGAGTTACAAGCAATGACTTGGCCAGAGCCTCTACTAGCAACGGAGAGCATGCAAGATCATAAACAACACATAGATAATAGATTGATAATCAACATAACATAGTATTCTCTATCCATCGGATCCCAACAAATGCACATGTAGCTTTACAGATAGATGATCTTGATCATGATAGGCAGCTGACAAGATTAGACAATGATAGCACAATGAGGAGAAGACAATCATCTAGCTACTGCTATGGACCCATAGTCCAGGGGTGAACTACTCACACATCAATCCGGAGGCGACCATGGCGGTGTAGAGTCCTCCGGGAGATGATTCCCCTCTCCGGCAGGGTGCCGGAGGCGATCTCCTGAATCCTCCGAGATGGGATTGGCGGCGGCAGCGTCTCAGTAAGGTTTTCCGTATCGTGGCTCTTGGTACTGGGGGTTTCGCGACGAAGGCTTTAAGTAGGCGGAAGGGCAACGCGGGGGGCCACACGAGGGCCCCACACAATAGGTCGGCGCGGCCAAGAGCTGGGCCGCGCCGCCCTACTGTTTGGGCGCCTCGTGGCCCCACTTCCTTTCCCCCTCGGTCTTCTGGAAGCTTCGTGCAAAAATAGGACCCTGGGCGTTGATTTCGTCCAATTTCGAGAATATTTCCTTACTAGGATTTCTGAAACCAAAAACAGCAGAAAACAGCAACTGGCTCTTCGGCATCTCGTTAATAGGTTAGTGCCGGAAAATGCATAAATATGACATATAATGTGTATAAAACATGTGAGTATCATCATAAAAGTAGCATGGAACATAAGAAATTATAGATACGTTTGAGACGTATCACCCGTGTATTGGAACATCAGGCGGTCCCGATGTTGAAGTGGTTGGATCCGCTTGGTGAACCAGGACATGGTGAGGTCCTTCCCCGACAGACATTCGTCCGTCAGCTTGCAGATCCGCCTAACCGCGCGAGTGAGCAGAGGCGACTCGGAGAGATGAGGACATTGTGTCCAAGCCGGAGTCTCGCTGGCGGGGCTATTCTTGAAGGGTGGCAGCATCCTTTCGCTCGCTGGGTCGGAAACATCCTTCAGGTAGAAGAAGCCTCCGGACCAGTATCGCGCGGATTCGTGGCGATCGGTGGGAGGATAGACGCGGTCGGGGCGGAGCATGAACGTGATTGACCCACAAGTGGCCAACTCGGAGGTCTGAGGAACTTTCTCCTTTTTAACGGAGAAGTAGTATTGGAAGAGAGAGAGTTCTGGGGGTACCCGGAGGTGGCCTTCACATAGAGTGACATGGTTGCTGATGGCCAGGACGCTGTTTGGGGATATGTTGTGGGGCTGGAGCCCGTACGCCTTCAAGATTTCCAGGAAGAAATCGCTCGGCGGAAATGAGAAGCCGCGCTCTACCAGCGCCTTGGTCACCACCATCTCTCCGGCTTCGGGAGCTGGAGCCAGAGAACCCGGAATTGTCCGCCAGGATCTGGGTCTTTGGAATCCCTCCACCTCAAGATTGTTGAGCTCTGTTTCGGTGGTGGTACAGGGCCACCATTTCCCTTTGGCTTCGCTGGCGAGCCTTTGATTTTTTGGCGGCTGCTTCTTCCGCCTTCTTCTCACCTTGATCTGCTCCGGAGGCTTTCTCCGGGTTGGTGGATGTTCCCTCGATGTTCTTCTCGGAATCCTTGGAAGGATCCAGTTGAAGTTGGGGGAATGAGGGAGGGGCGGAGGAGATAGGCGTTGCCATGATTGGCTCAGATGTAGGAGGCGGACTCGATGAAGACATCTACACACAGAACAACGGAAGACTAAGTTTAGCCGGATCCAATATCACTATCCAAATCATCCCTACCGACTACGGCGAAAATGGTAGAGCTCGAAGAGCTTACCGGAATGGAGTTCGCGGTGGTCGGAGTCGCCGGCGACGAGGTTTTGACGCGGTGGCTCGCTGAACTTAAGAACTCGATGAACAGCTTGCGGCACCGATGGCGCTCCGGCGAACTTCTGGCGGACTCCGGTACGGCGGAGGAAGAGCTCGGAGGCGGCGCTGCGCTGAGAGGTGGAAAGGGGCCGAATGGGGTGAATGGGGGTGAACGGTGGATATTTATAGGCTGAGGGGAGGAGATTCGTGCTCCGCATCCTGTGGTCGGAACGCAAGCGTCACACCGTTGGATGGCTGACACGTGTCGAAAACCCTAAGCAGTAAAAACGGCTAGAGATAAGTTACCGCTCAAAATCGCGCGAAAATGGCGCCAGGATTGGCGGAACCGTTTGAACCTTTTAAGGTTCCGGGTGAAGCGTGAAGATAAGCAAACTCTTGTCTACTGCAGGGGGTAACCCGGAGACATGCCGTATTGATGCTGTCGATGGATGAAGTCCCGCAGGATGGGGGTATTTTCCGACCAAAAGTTGGGAAAACAGAAAATGTGAAGTTGGAGTTCTTCAAGTTTCTCCGCGTTACCGAAATTGCCGGAAATCATGAAGCGTTAGCAAGGCTGAAACAAGAGGTGAAACTCGGAGAACTCTGGGGGCTACTGTTGTGGGTATACTTCATGGGTGTACCATCGACAGTGCCTAGATCCGGCAAGCCCGGGTGGCCGATAGATGGTGACGTGGCATGTGGCCCGTCGGGCGGCCCAATTGCTGTTGATCCTGAAGGATGAAGTCCAGCCCAGGATAGGGAAGCCGGATCTCAACCGACCTTCGGAGGAAGCTGGATCCGTGGAGGCCCATATGGAACCCGGATCCAGTACGGCGTGGAGAGGAAGGCGGATCCTTGACGTACACGGCAAGACATTGTACCGTAGTTAGGCAACCTGTAATCCGGCTAGGTCTCTCCATGTAAACCCTAGATCCGTGCCCCTTTATAAGCCGGATCCCAGGAGCCCTAGAGGCAAGACAACAACTCATTGTAACAACGCGAAAGCGCCCAGATAGTTCCAGACAAGCAGCAGTAGGCCCTGTCATCGAGCAGGTGTTCCGAAGCTGGGTAAATCGCGTACCACCGTCCCGAGTGCTCTCCGCCCTATGGCCCCTACTTCTTCTCCCCCTCGTGAGGATCCCTCCCCCGAGGCACCGTCGATTAGGCAACGACAGGTAGAAGTCCCCTCAATGCAACCGGAAGCAATTGTGTCATAAACACGTGGCAGTCATGGGACTTTAGGTTCTGGAATTTTTTTCTCCTTCATATTTACTATTCCCTTTATATTCGACGAGAAACCATACGGAACCTTGATACTGAATAGGGCTTCAAAAAAGATCTCCTTCTCTTGTTTCAAAAAAGGCCCTTCAAACTTCCCTGGATGATTGTTGTTTCGTCCTTTATGACGTTCCTGGTCCTCCCGTGCTTCTGTTGTATCTTTTGTCTTCCCATACACGCCAAGAAAACATAGAATATTGACACAAAGATTCTTGGTCAGGTGCATCACGTCGATTGCAGAGCGGACTTCCAGGACTTTCCAATATTCTAGGTCCCAAAAAATAGATTTCTTCTTCCACATGGGCGCGTCTCCGTCACCGTCTTTCGGAACAGGTCGACTGCCTGGACCCTTTCCAAGGATAACATTTAAATCCTTGACCATGTCAAATATATCAGCACCACTACGGGGGACAGGCTTCGGACGGTGGTCTGCCTCGCCATCGAAATGCTTGCCTTTTTTCCTTAAGGGATGCTTGCACGGAAGGAAACAGCGATTGTACGGGTACACAACTTTTCTACTTTTTCCCAAATATGTACTTTCAGTCTCATCTAAACAGTGTGTGCATGCATTGTATCCTTTGTTCGTCTATCCTGAAATGTTACTAAGAGCAGGCCAATCATTGATGGTTACGAATAGCAACGCTCGTAGGTCAAATTCTTGCTCGGTGTGCTCATCCCACACACGTACACCTGGTTTGGCCCACAACTCCAAAAGTTCATCAACTAATGGCCTTAGGTACACATCAATGTCGTTGCCGGGTTGCTTTGGGCCTTGGATAAGAACTGGCATCATAATGAACTTCCGCTTCATGCACAACCAAGGAGGAAGGTTGTAGATACATAAAGTCACGGGCCAGGTGCTGTGACTGCAGCTCTGCTCCCCAAAAGGATGCACGCCATCTGTACTTAGACCAAACCATAAGTTCCTTGCCTCACCTGCAAAATCCGGGAACTCTCTCCCGATGTTTCTCCATTGCCGACCATCAGCGGGGTGCCTCAACATCGCGTCTTTCTTACGTTCTTCTATGTGCCATCGCAACAACTTGGCATGCTCTTTGTTTCTGAACAAACGTTTCAACCGTGGTATTATTGGATCATACCACATCACCTTCGCAGGAACCCTCTTCCTGGATGGCTCGCCCTCAACATCACCAGGGTCATCTTTTCTGATCATATACCGCAATGCACCGCATATCGGGCATTTATTCAAATTCTCGTACTTCTCACCGCGGTAGAGGATACATTCATTAATGCATGCATGTATTTTCTGCACATCTAATCCTAGAGGGCAGACAAGCTTCTTTGCTTCATACGTACTGACGGGCAATTCGTTATTTCTTGGAAACAACTTCTTTTGTATTATCATCAATTTTTCAAATCCCGAGTCAGTCACACCGACCTCTGCCTTCCATTTCAGCAATTCCAATATGCTACTCAGCTTTCTCTGCCCATCTTCACAACCTGGGTACAACAATTTGTTGTGGTCCTCTAACATCTTGTCGAACTGCAACCTCTCCTTATCCGTGCCACAATCTCTTCTTGTATCATAAATGGCCCGACGAAGATCATCATCAACAGGATCATCTGCTGCCTGTTCTTCACCTCCTTCTTCTTCATTGTCGTTCTTACATTCATAGAACATAGATCGGTACTGGTCATCGTTATCTTCTTCTTCATCGTCGTCTTCCATCATAACCCCTTCTTCTCCGTGCTTGGTCCAAACATTATAGCTGGACATGAATCCAAACCGAAGCAGGTGGCTCTTAATGTCTCTTGAGCAAGAGTAATCCTTGTCGTTCTTACATTTCAGACATGGACAGCACATAAAACCTTGTTTCGACTTGTTATCCTCGGCCACAAGCAGTAAAGAATTCACGCCCTCTCTGAAAGCGGGAGCACATCAGTTACCGTACATCCATGGATGACTCATCTGCATCATAAGTACAGTTATGTATCAGATGCAATCACCTTGCTAAAATTAGTATTGTACAGACTATGTATATACGAGAAAATAGTTGCTAACCTTTTAGGATCAAAAAGAGGAGAAATCTTATCAAATAAAATCAAGTGGCATCCCTCATACACATTTCATCAAACACCTCTTGTGCACATGGAGAAAAAATGAGCTAGCATACACCTCCACCTTTCACCACCAAGGAAAAAAATGTAGGGAGGTGGGGGGGGGCTGGCTGTGTGTATATATAGGCATGGCTCTTTTGTCGCGGGCCGTATTACGACCCGCGGCAAAAGGGGTGCCGGCAGGAGGCGCCAGAGCTCAGACCCCTTTTGTCGCGGGTTGTGATACGGCCCGCGACAAAAGGGCGCGACAAAAGGCCCGGCTCGCTCCGAATGGTTTCGGGGCGGCGTGGCCACGCCATTTGTCGCGGGTGCAGTCGCGCCCGCGAAAAAAGGCTCCCACGAAAGCCCTGTTTTCCACTAGTGTAGAAATCCCTTAATTATATTCTACTTAAGAAAGTATACCAATTCTGATCACACTTGCGCATTTTAGGAAAGTACGGTTCATATACCTCTTAAACATGAGATGATAGTACAATCTAACATTCATATTCATTTTCCTACCAGATGAATCACCTCGACGATTTGTTTGGCTTTTCTTAAACAATTTGACATGTGAAGGGGACAACATCATACATGTAATTCACCGGCAGATAGTGTTACAGAGATATTACTTTTCAGCATTGCTGGCTTCATACTATTACATACTAACTAGCACGGTGGCCCTCGCAATTGCGAGGGCATCATACAAAAAATAAAGTGGTTATATAACCATATCATATGAGTGGATGTCCTGTATATAATTCAGTAGATGGATCCAACAACAGAGGACGTGTGTGCAATTCATATTAGAAATTGTTGCTTTGGAAGACCATTGTATCGTTAGGATGTTGTCGAAAGAGGGTTTTAAATTTAAGATCACTGACTAATGTTTCTGCTATTATTTTCCTTTTTAATTTATTTGTTGTGTGCATCCCTGAATTTCCATTTGGTTGATATTATGCATGATATATATAGTGTGTGATGAATAAATATCAGATCAACAAATTTTCTGATAAGATATATGACATCTAAAACACACAACATTATAGGTAGGGTAATTAAATAATGATTTTTTTTTTGCTCATCCACAAATTTCTTCCTCTCGTTATTCTAATCATATAAATATACATGAAACTTTTACCGTTCATTTTGAAATATATGGCATTTTAGATATAGATACAGTCTTGAAGATTTTCACAACTTGAAAATTTGCATTTCAAAGGAAGTGTGATAGTAGAAAAAACTCCTAGTATTTGTTTTTTTGAGAATCCCTTGGCCCAAGCCACTGTATGGTTGAAAATCTGGGACCTGTTATATCAATACATAGGAATTTACATTGATCGGAATTACTCAAGAGTAATTTTCCATATTTAATGTGTTTTAAGCTAAAGAAAAATCTTGAGCATATTAATTGTACAGTGCTACTGAGTGCTTGAACCGAAAGCACAGATTTGTTTGTGCTCACACTTTTGTTTTCCTTCTTCTGCCTGTTTTTATCATCTGTTGTTGTTTTAGCTTACTCCTTCAGCATGAGTTTTAAAATTTGTCCAAGCGTGAATATAGTTTATGTATGGTCTTAGCTACCAAAAGTGAAATCTTACATGCATTTTAACTACAACGTATTATTTCTGTTATAGATAATGTTGCTAGAGAACTAACCGGTGCTGATCCAGGATAAACAGCAATGCGAACCAACTTTTTAGGCACTATGAGATTTAAGAGAATTATATCTCTCTCCATGGCTTTAGTTTGTACTGATATCGGAAAGCTCAAATACGAAGGTAACACACGTGAATAATTTTTTTGGAAAATAGTGGGCTTTAAACTTTCACCCGCATGAACGTCTTACACTGAATTGGTATCCATATTATGTAGATTAACATGGTAATTTTGAGCTTATCATTTTTAAGAATATAAGTTTCTGTCTTATCCTCAATAGTTTGGAACAACGACATATCCAGATACATGCGAAGCATTGCCCGAATTATTTTGCTACTTATATAAAAGGAGTATATATGTGGATTGAGTATATATATATATATGTACTGTACAACTTCATATTAGCATTTTTTTATCATCAGATTTTCAATGTACCGCGACCGTGCTTCTTATTAGCTAAAAAAAATCATCAGACACTTAATTTTTTTCTTCCCAATAAAATTGGTACTTGTTAAAGTAAACCCTTCTATCAACATCCAAATTCAGTAGTATTCTCTCGCAAAAGAGCAGCACATGCAAATGTGAGAAAAAAAAACAACCTTTGAAATAACTGTTGTATGTATGTTCCTTTTTTGTGCCCAAAGTAATATAAGCTGAAACGATTAACGGAAATTCATAACTATTTAAGCATTGACTTTTAAAGGATTTTTCTTATTTCGTCACTAAAATTCAGCCTTTTCTGTATAATTAAATATCGCTTATGTGTAATTCCTTTGATCAGCTGGACAGATTCTAGTTTTCTTTTCCTACACCGGACACAATTTTCGTATCCATCTCCGTGTGATATTTCATAAGATTCTTCTTGCGACATCTTCAATCGTCTCATGACAAATTACAGCTCTCTAGAAATCGGCATCTCAAAAATCATCTCACGGTCTTGCCTTGATTTCTCGAGAGATTATCAGGATTGGTCGCACCATCTCTGGGAAATCTGAAAGGATGCACCAGACGTTGATTTTTTCCATTTTGCTGAATGGACGCACTTGGCATGATGAATACTTTTTTTCGTGCTTAATGGACGCACCTAGCTACCACGCTAGTTTTTATTTGTTTTTGTTCAATGGACATATATAGAGTCATCTGAACATTAACATGTGAACGTGTCAAACAAAATTAGACTGTTACGTAACTTCTATTTTCTAGAGAAATTAGAGACGTAAGTTTTAATCAACGTGTATGTCTAGAGTCCTATGAAAATTAACATGCTAACGTGTTAAACGGTGTATATATGCACTAGTACAAAAAGAGGCTTCCGTCCACCCCCATTAGTCCTGGAAATATTCGAACCGCGATTAAAGGGGGCTTTAGTCGCGGTTCGGGAGGCGACCCGTGACTAATGCTCCATCCGAGACGAAAGGGTACCCCTTTAGTCGCGGTTGGTAACACCAACCGGGACTAAAGGGCTATGGAAGGATCCATCCGGCGGAAAAATCTTTAGTCGCGGTTGGGGACACCAACCGCGACTAAAGGGTACCCCTTTAGTCGCGGTTGGTGACCCCAACCGCGACTAAAGGTTTTTTCGTGTTTTTTTCCTCCCACGCACCTCCACCCCCCCTGGTGGATCACCTTTTTTTGGTTTGTAAAATACAAAAGAATATGATAGAAAATTCAAAAAAAAATTGCTTTCAGATTCTTGTATGTTATGCAACCTACTATTCGGATAAATATGAAATCCGAATTTTCACTTTTTTTGCAAAAAAAGTTTAAAAAATGGTAAAACCGCAATAACTTTTTCATACGACGTCGGAAAAAACGTATAATATATCAAAAAATCCTTGGAAAAAGTTACATCCGAATTCACCAAGGTTTACCCGGTTAGCCAATTTTTAGATTCTCAAAATTCCAAATGAAAATATGAAAGCAGGAAGATTTTAGTTTTTGCTATAAATTATGGATTTTATATTTTTCAAAAAAATAAAATTAATAATTGCATCCAGCATAAAGATTACTATTACTTTTACCGAATTTTTAGATTTTCAAATTTTTAGGTTTTAGGTTTGGCAAAAAAAAAATATTTAAAAAATAAAAAAATTAAAATAATAAAAATTTAAAAGTTAATGTTTATTTATTTATTCACGATTATTATTACATCATTATTTTTGTTTATGAAAAAAATTATTTGGAATTCAAACAATAAAAAAATGTGACATCGACCAACATGTTAATAGGATTGATAAGATACTACTATCAACAACATGCGCGCGAAGCACTTGGAAGAGGGATGGGAAAGGAACTCGGAAGTTAAGCGTGCTACAGGTGGAGTAGTGGGAGGATGGGTGACCGAGCGGGAAGTTTGACCACGAGTAAGTAATTTGACTAGAGATAAGTGTAGTTAGAGATAGAGACTAAGCTATGCAAATAACCGAAATAATAGAAATTCTGAAAAAAAATAGAAAAAAAATTAGAAACCCAAATGAATTAAAAAAATTTAACGAAATAGCTTTTAGTCTCGGTTGGGGACAACAACCGCGACTAAAGGTCCTTCGCACAGGCGCACGCTAGCCGCCCACGTGGACGGGCCTTTAGTCGCGGTTCGTAAGCAACCGTGACTAAAGGGGGGGGCTTTAGTCGCGCTTAATTGGTCGCGGTTGCGCAACCGCGACTAATGACAGTTGCGAACCGCGACTAAAGGCCATTTTTCTACCAGTGATGCAATCTCTTTTCTTTCCTTTATTCTATCCGGTCTGTATCTCATGTATCGCATGAAGTTGTCTTTTTAACGTGACAATATTTTGCAGTTTTAATTTTTGAAACGTACATGTTTTACATGGTAGGTTCAATCAGGATGTACATGTTTTGGAGTAGACTCCAGCCAATCGGCAGTTTTTTTATTGCACATACCTGATAGGTTGTACGTAACTCTTATTTATGTAACTCTTTCTATTTATGTAACTCTTTATCGTTTTAAATTTTAACCATTATAATTAAGATTGACGAATCAAATTAATTTAGTACATGTGGATTAACATCGTGTCTCTATTTAAAACCTTTGTATTTTGCTCTGTTGTTGTTTAAGCTTACTCAGCATGAGTTTTAAAATTTGTCCAAGCGTGAATATAGTTTATGTATGGTCTTAGCTACCAAAAGTGAAATCTTACATGCATTTTAACTACAACATATTATTTCTGTTATAGATAATGTTGCTAGAGAACTAACCGGTGCTGATCCAGGATAAACAGCAATGCCAACCAACTTTTTAGGCACTATAAGATTTAAGAGAATTATATCTCTTTCCATGGCTTTAGTTTGTACTGATATCGGAAAGCTCAAATATGAAGGTAACACACGTGAATAATTTGTTTGGAAATTAGTGGGCCTTAAACTTTCACCTGCATGAACGTCTTATGCTGAATTGGTATCCATATTATGTAGATTAACATGGTAATTTTGAGCTTATCATTTTTAAGAATATAAGTTTCTGTCTTGTCCTCAATAGTTTGGAACAACGACATATCCAGCTACATGCGAAGCATTGCCCGGATTATTTTGCTACTTATATGAAAGGAGTATATATGTGGATTGAGTATATATATATATGTACTGTACAACTTCATATTAGCATTTTTTTATCATCAGATTTTCAATGTACCGCGACCGTGCTTCTTATTAGCTAAAAAAAAAATCATCAGACACTTAATTTTTTTCTTCCCAATAAAATTGGTACTTGTTAAAGTAAACTTTTCTATCAACATTCAAATTCAGTAGTATTCTCTCGCAAAAGAGCAGCACATGCAAATGTGAGAAAAAAAATTGAAATAACTGTTGTATGTATGTTCTTTTTTTGTGCCCAAAGTAATATAAGCTGAAACGATTAACGGAAATTCATAACTATTTAAGCATTGACTTTTAAAGGATCTTATTTCGTCACTAAAATTCAGCCTTTTCTCTATAATTAAATATCGCTTATGTGTAATTCCTTTGATCAGCTGGACAGATTCTAGTTTTCTTTTCCTACACCGGACACAATTTTCCTATCCATCTCCGTGTGAGATTTCATAAGATTCTTCTTGCGACATCTTCAATCGTCTCATGACAAATTACAGCTCTCTAGAAATCGGCATCTCAAAAATCATCTCGCGGTCTTGCCTTGATTTCTCGAGAGATTATCAGGATTGGTCGCGCCATCTCTGGGAAATCTGAAAGGATGCACCAGACGTTGATTTTTTCCATTTTGCTGAATGGACGCACTTGGCATGATGAATACTTTTTTTTCGTGCTTAATGGACGCACCTAGCTACCACGCTAGTTTTTATTTGTTTTTGTTCAACGGGCATATATAGAGTCATCTGAACATTAACATGTGAACGTGTCAAACAAAATTAGACTGTTACGTAACTTCTATTTTCTAGAGAAATCAGAGACGTAAGTTTTAATCAACGGGTATGTCTAGAGTCCTATGAAAATTAACATGCTAATGTGTTAAACGGTGTATATATGCAATCTATTTTCTTTCCTTTATTCTATCCGATCTGTATCTCATGTATCCTATGAAGTTGTCTTTTTAACGTGAAAATGTTTTGCAGTTTTAATTTTTGAAACGTACATGTTTTACATGGTAGGTTCAATCAGGATGTACATGTTGTGGAGCAGACTCCAGCCAATCGGCAGTTTTTTTTATTGCACATACCTGACAGGTTGTACGTAACTCTTATTTATGTAACTCTTTCTACTTATGTAACTCTTTCTCGCTTTAAATTTTAACCGTTATAATTAAGATCGACGAATCAAATTAATTCAGTACATGTGGATTGACCTCGTGTCTCTATTTAAAACCTTTGTATTTTGCTCTGTTGTTGTTTTAGCTTACTCCTTCAGCATGAGTTTAAAATTTGTCCAAGGGTGAATATAGTTTATGTATGGTCTTAGCTACCAAAAATGAAATCTTACATGCATTTTAACTACAACGTATTATTTCTGTTATAGATAATGTTGCTAGAGAACTAACCGGTGCTGATCCAGGATAAACAGCAATGCCAACCAACTTTTTAGGCACTATGAGATTTAAGAGAATTATATCTCTCTCCATGGCTTTAGTTTGTACTGATATCGGAAAGCTCAAATATGAAGGTAACACACGTGAATAATTTGTTTGGAAAATAGTGGGCTTTAAACTTTCATCTGCATGAACGTCTTATGCTGAATTGGTATCCATATTATGTAGATTAACATGGTAATTTTGAGCTTATCATTTTTAAGAATATAAGTTTCTGTCTTATCCTCAATAGTTTGGAACAACGACATATCCAGCTACATGCGAGGCATTGCCCGAATTATTTTGCTACTTATATGAAAGGAGTATATATGTGGATTGAGTATATATATATGTACTGTACAACTTCATAATAGCATTTTTTTATCATCAGATTTTCAATGTACCGCAACCGTGCTTCTTATTAGCTAAAAAAAATCATCAGACACTTAATTTTTTTCTTCCCAATAAAATTGGTACTTGTTAAAGTAAACCCTTCTATCAACATCCAAATTCAGTAGTATTCTCTCGCAAAAGAGCAGCACATGCAAATGTGAGAAAAAAAACAACCTTTGAAATAACTGTTGTATGCATGTTCTTTTTGTGCCCAAAGTAATATAAGCTGAAACGATTAACGGAAATTCATAACTATTTAAGCATTGACTTTTAAAGGATTTTTCTTATTTCGTCACTAAAATTCAGCCTTTTCTCTATAATTAAATATAGCTTATGTGTAATTTCTTTGATCAGCTGGACAGATTCTAGTTTTCTTTTCCTACACCGGACACAATTTTCCTATCCATCTCCGTGTGAGATTTCATAAGATTCTTCTTGCGACATCTTCAATCGTCTCATGACAAATTATAGCTCTCTAGAAATCGGCATCTCAAAAATCATCTCGCGGTCTTGCGTTGATTTCTCGAGAGATTATCAGGATTGGTCGCACCATCTCTGGGAAATCTGAAAGGATGCACCAGACGTTGATTTTTTCCATTTTGCTGAATGGACGCACTTGGCATGATGAATACTTTTTTTTCGTGCTTAATGGACGCACCTAGCTACCACACTAGTTTTTATTTGTTTTTGTTCAACGGGCATATATAGAGTCATCTGAACATTAATATGTGAACGTGTCAAACAAAATTAGACTGTTACGTAACTTCTATTTTCTAGAGAAATCAGAGACGTAAGTTTTAATCAACGGGTATGTCTAGAGTCCTATGAAAATTAATATGCTAATGTGTTAAACGGTGTATATATGCAATCTCTTTTCTTTCCTTTATTCTATCCGGTCTGTATCTCACGTATCCTATGAAGTTGTCTTTTTAACGTGACAATGTTTTGCAGTTTTAATTTTTGAAACGTACATGTTTTACATGGTAGGTTCAATCAGGATGTACATGTTGTGGAGCAGACTCCAGCCAATCGGCAGTTTTTTTTATTTCACATACCTGACAGGATGTACGCAACTCTTATTTATGTAACTCTTTCTCGCTTTAAATTTTAACCGTTATAATTAAGATCGACGAATCAAATTAATTCACTACATGTGGATTAACCTCGTGTCTCTATTTAAAACCTTTGTATTTTGCTTGGTCTGGGCAAACTAAAACTGATGGATTTACTTGTTGTTCCCGCTACTACTTGGCTAACTAGCTGCCATCCCAGGAGACGACGGCACCTTATCCAAATTTGAACATATACAGTCTCGGGTAGTAGCGGCTAAGACAATCTAAGTTCATCAGAGAGCCCAGATTAGATAGAGGATCTATAACGCTAGTTGCGGTCCAACTCTTACTGAGCAGAGTAATCGATAGAGTTACCGAGGCGAGGTTATCATCATCTGGAAATTCCTTCCTGGAAAACACAAAGTTTGGCTCGTGTGGCAAAATACTGCCTTAAAAGCCGCCCTATACTTCAACTGCCGGAGTCGGGTTGCGTGCATACTTCTATTCCGCTGTCGGAAGTAAAGTTGGGTGCGAGGGAACGCCCCAATGGATAAGTAGCAGCGAGTTGCATACCTGACAGGTTGTACGCAACTCTTATTTATGTAACTCTTTCTATTTATGTAACTCTTTCTCGCTTTAAATTTTAACCGTTATAATTAAGATCGACGAATCAAATTAATTCACTACATGTGGATTAACCTCGTGTCTCTATTTAAAACCTTTGTATTTTGCTTTTAGTATATAATAGATAATAGATTCTGCATACTGGACGTTCATGTGTGTAATGTAGACACTGTAAGCAAACCAATATATGTGGCAGAATTATTTTTTGTATAGGTGAGCCTGCTAAAGGTAACCCATATTACGTTGGTATATAATATTTATACTGAAATTTATTCACGCAGACATATGTGTTTTTTTACTACTAGAAAAAGGACCCTGGCTCTTCCCGAACTCTTTTCCAAATTTCATATCACATAGCTTATAGCTTGGATGTCACTAGTAGAAAAGGAGGCTTCCGTCTAAGCCTTTAGTACCGGTTTCCTTACGAACCGGTACTAAAGGGTGCATTAGTATCGGTTGCACTGCTCAGGCCTTTAATACCGGTTCGTAAGGACCTTTAGTACCGGTTCGTGCCACGAACCGGTACTAAAGGGTTAGCGTCAGGCGGAAAACCTTTAGTACCGGTTCGTGACACGAACCGGTACTAAAGGGTAGATCTTTAGTACCGGTTCGTGTCACGAACCGGTATTAAAGGTTTTCCTGCTCCCCACGCACCTCCACCCCCCCGGTGGATCGCCTTTTTTGGTTTGTAAAATACAAAACAAAATGATAGAAAATTCAAAAAAAAAATTGTTTTCAGATTCTTGTATGTTATGCAACCTACTATTCGGAGAAATTAAGAAATTCGAATATTCACTTTTTTTGCAAAAAAAGTTTTAAAAATGGTAAAACCGCAATAACTTTTGCATACGACGTCGGAAAAAAAGTATAATATATCAAAAAAAAAATAGATTCTCAAAATTCCAAATGAAAATATAAAAGCAGGAAGATTTTAGTTTTTTCCCAGAATTTTAGAATTTTATATATTCTTTATTTTTTTAAATTAAAATTAATAATTATAAGATTTTTTGAGTCCTACAATATTACTAGCGGTGGAGGCGGAGGTGGAGGCGGAGGCGGTGGCCGGAGATCTCGCTCACGCTCAAAATCTCCCCGCAACGGCCCGCGTGACGCACGGGAACGTCTCAAGGAATGCAAATCTGACTACATTGGCCCAAAGTGCTTTGGCAGGATGATTCGAGAGGAACCAAAGCCAAGGATGAACCTCAAGCTACCCGGAAATCTGAAGCATTATGATGGCACCGAAAGGCCGGATACCTGGATCGAGGATTACTACAATGCAGTAACCTTCGCCGGAGGAACCCCTAATATCGCCTGCCGCATGCTCCAGTTGTACCTTGTAGGTCCAGCCCGGATCTGGCTCAGCGACCTCGAGAAGAACTCCATCTTTTGCTGGTTCGACTTGAAGAACGCTTTTGAAAAACACTTCAGAGGCACCTACAAAAGACCTGCCACAACAAGCGACCTCCAGGCCTGTATCCAGAAGAATGGTGAAACATCAAGAAACTTCCTCACCCGATGGCTAGCAACCAGGAACGAGTGTGGGAATGTCTACCACACCACAGCTATGCACGCCTTTATAGGTGGATTGCAGCGGGGAGGTGTAACATCCCAAGTTTCAACCAAATAAATAAAGAGAGAAAAGTCAATTACTCAATTTTCACAACAAACAAAAACCTTTCTATTTTGCATATAGTGTTCCATATAGTTCTATGCATAATATGTTTTTCTTTTGTGCAATTGCCATGATGAGTGTTGATATGTTGATCACTTGCTAGTAAACCCTAAAACAAGATCACAAAACCCTAAATGGAGGAAATTAAAAGAATTGGAAAAGAATTCCAAATTCCCTCACATACACATAAGAGCAAATTTGTAAATCTTCATTAAGGGCCACCATTGCTTGATCCTTTGCTTGTAGAATACTTATATAGGATAAACAAACAAAAATGCATCTAAGAAACAATAATCAAATCAGAGAAAATCCCAAAATCATCACACATATGATAATGGTCATATGTCACCTTTTTATTTTCTTCACCACTTTGCCCCTCTTTATCTTTTGATTCCTAAACCAGACTTGGTCAACTATGACCACCTCATCCAAGACCAAGTGATGGTGAACAATGTTGGTGTTGACCATCCTCCCTGAAGTTGACTAGGTTGACCAGAAAATAGGTGACAAGATGGGACCCGAGAGTAAAACCTAGATCACCTCAATTTCAAATTTTTTGCAAATCTTCTCCAATTTGAACCCCACCACCACCATTCCATCACTTTAAATATATGTTGGAGATTCACCAAAAAGAAATCCAAAATTCAACAAAAAAGTTCATGCGGACATAAGGCCGAACACCTGGCAGACATCTTTCCAGAAATGTGTTGCAGGCTATTACATGATGAGTCTTAGCCTAAACCACTTTCAAATCGTGATGATCACCTCCCTATGCATCCCCTGCATCAAGCCCCGTCCTTCCCCTCTTCGTTTAAAGTGGAAAATGATGGAGAACAGCTCCATGTCGTGCACACCCGGCCACCTTTGGCCATTTCTTTTCTGGCCCTCCCCTCTATCCAAAACCATGTCCAGGAGCATCTCTGGAGCACAAGGACTCTGCCAGTACCCAGCCCGAGCTCGCCAAGGCACGGCATTGCCCAGAACAGCCGCGCCCAAAACCTGCCAGTACATGCCAGTGCACGCGGTGAGCGCGCTCTGGACGAGCCAGAGCGTTGCGCGATCGAGCGCCCTACTCCACCCCTGCAAAGACTACCTCTGCGTCGAGCACCGCCTCCCTCTCCTCTAGCCACTAGACATGCTCAAACACCTGCCGCCGCCTTGTCGCCGTCGTCCTCGTCGGAATCTTGCCGCAGTACTGCCGCACTCATCACACGCGCTCGAGCGATCCCATCCTCTTTTCTCTGCGCCCGCTGCACCTTGAGCATCGCCAGGACGACGCCTACACATAGCCGTCCTCGCCTTGCCCCTTCGATCACCGTAGACGCCGCGCCATGGACGCCCCTTCACAGCACCCGCGGCACCACTTCTCCCGCTATAAATAGAGGAGCTCTGAGCTCCATTTCTTCACACCATCTGCTCCCCTCTCATCCCTGCCTCCTCTCCACCCATCAATTTTACACCACCTCTCCGGAGCAGCAGCAATTGGAAGCTGAAGTCCGCCGGAGCCCGTAGATCATCGCTGCTGATTGACGCCTCCCCACGCCTCGCCACTGCTACCAGGAGCTTCCTCGCCATCGACAACGCCGCCTCGCGCTCACCAGAACCCCGCGGGAACCTCGGTAGGTCCTCCGACCCCCTACGCCCGCCGCCAGAACCTCGCCCTCTCGCCGGAGAAGACGACGATCGTGCACCGCACGATCTCGTTCTAATCCAACGCCCCACAATCCTCCTTACTGTTTCGTTGTGAAACGCTCGCTGACAGGTGGAGCCACCATGTTAGGCGGCCCGCGCGTGTGCGCCACGCTGCTGGGCCGGCCCAGCTCGTTTCGTCTGTGTAGCCCGTTTAGCTTTCCCGCCAAGCCCATTGATTCAAAAACTAAATTTCTGTTTAGTTCAAATGTCCTGCAGATGCTTTAGTAAAATTTGAATAGTTTGAAATCTACAATTCCAAATCTAGGAAACTTTATACCGTTGGAAAGCCAATGAATTTATCTAACTAATGCCACTGGTCCCACATCCAAATTCATAGTAGATTTAATCTGCTAAAAATAACAAGACAGGGACTTTTGCAGATTCAAACTTTATTTAAAATTCAACCCTAATTGATTTTTAGTTGTTTCCAACTCTCATAGATCACAAATGATGTACTCTAATTAATTATGCAATAATATAGCCAAGTTATTTGCATGATCATGTACTGGATCAAAATAATGGCTATGTAGCCATTTCTAGTACATTTAAATCTTGGAATTCAAATTCTATAAATAGTATGAGAGCTACTCTCTCATTTAAATCTTGATCCTAAGTAATACAATAAGAGGAAATGACCTTAGGCTAATAAACCTCTGATTTTTATTACTTAGAGATTTTAAACCATTTATATGCTAGTCTTAAATTGCATAAGGTGTAGCACCTTATTTAAATTATACTCCCTCATAATAGATATGAAATGTTGACCTTGGTCAACTTATATTTCATACCTTATTATTATTTGTGGAGATTAAATCTTGATAGGATTTAATGAGAGGAAATTATTTTCTCCAAAGACTTAAATAGCAAATCAAATAAATACTTATAATGAGAGAAAATTATTTTTCTCTTAAATAAGAACAAACCAAGTAATTCACCATGCCATGATTGATGTGATGTTAGAATTAGTTGTGTGAACCCTTTTGTGTGTTTTAGTCTAGCATGCAAGTATTTGGTGGTGATTGTGTACCTCGTATTCGTATATAGACGCTAGTAACGAGGAATACTTGGAGGAGGGAAGCTACTCTCAAGAGGAGGAGGAAAACTTTGACTCCTACCGCCACCAAGGCAAGCTAACCCTTGCTAACCACCATGATGCAAAGCTCTACATGAGCAAGGCACCATCACACTTTAATTTTATGTATTACCTATCCCATGTTTTACCTTGCAATTATTTTGCTTATTTACTTTCAAAGTACTTTTTGATTTATGATTCACTTGGTCTAGAGTAGAATAATATTGAAGCTTAGCTTAGAGCAAATCCAAGCTAGATAGCACCCCTCATTGAAATAGTGGCTAGTGCTAATCAAATAAAATTTGACTACTCTAGATGGGAACATGGTGAAGTGAAATGACTTTGAAAGATTGTGAACTTGAAGGTGACATGATTGACTCGGTGAATTTAAATGAAAAACTGACGATTGGGTTTGAATGCGATACCTTTCCAATTATACAAGTACCCCCACAATACTGATTATGGGTAGGGCTTAACTAGAAGCTTGTGTATTTTAGTATGGGTTCCCTCTAAACAAGCATCATAGGGTTTACGCCGAGGCTGCCTCTGTATATGAGAAATGATTTGAATATGAGGTGAATGTACGACCCAAGCCCTGCGCAGTTCCCGGGTTAACAGTTGGTTTTCACCGGGAGGCCAAGCTCATGGGGGAAGGTGCCTATACTAGCATATATAAGTGAAAGGCGAAGGTTGATGATCCGCGTACTGAGTTACGATGATTTGGGGTTATCCTCGACGGATGTAATTAAAAGTTGTGGCACAAGAGTACAACCTCTGCAGAGTGTTAAACATATTCGAATAGCCGTGTCCACGGTTACGGACGATTGGAAAGGCCATACTGTTTCCTTATCAGAATTTTTGATCTTAAAAAGGAATGATGAGTTGAAAGGTGATTTTGAACTTGAATCACAAATGAATTGTGGGAATGACACTAATGTTCCCACTTGAGTTAGTCTAGCAAATGATGAGTCTTTACTAAATGTTTGATTAACTAAAACTTGGCTTTATGCAAATAAACCTAGAGCTTAGCACCCCGCACTACCACTCAATAGGTAATTACTTTAGTATTAGTTTGCGAGTACTTTAAAAGTACTCATGGCTTTGCCCTAGCTATTCAAATGCTAGACTTTGAAGAGGAGCAACAGTATCAGGATGACGGACAACAGGACGTCTACGATAACTAGGATCGTCTTCTAACGTCAAGCGTTGCCTGTGGAATAGATAGTCCACTACTACTATGCTTCCGCTACTTATTTGTGATGTTGAACAATCTATTTGTGTAATATTGGATCATGTGATCCATTGTTGTAAGACAATTATGTGTTGTAATAAATGATGACTATGTACTACTTACTATTATGTCTCGCAAAAACGATCTTCCCGGGATTGCGATGTATGTTATAATAGGCATCTGGACTTAAAAATCCAGGTGTTGACAAGTTGGTATCAGAGCCATTGTTTGACCTTAGGAGACCCTAGTTAGAATGGACGTTTGACAAACTTAGTTTCAAATACAATGAAGGAAATAGTTACGAAAACATATTCACGCTCTTATCTTTGAAGATCTTTTGTAAAATAATTCATGTTCTTCCTTTAAAAGTTAATTAAAAAATTTGAACACTTGCACTTCTCTAACTTACTCATCTAATCCCTCTACAGATGGAGCTGTTCACCCAGACGGAGTTCTACCAGCTTGGGAACGGTGGCGGTCTGGTCTTCGAAAGGGACCTCTTCGCCCTGACGGAGTTTCTCGGACGCGCACCCCCGGAATTCTTCGGGGGACAGGTCAATGATCAGCCCGGAGGGGAGCTCCAATGGGTCATCATGGCTGACCTCGGCGGAAAGTCCACCTCCCTCCTGACCGACAGGATCCAGATCTCCTTCAGGGAGAACAACTGGGTCGATGGACTCGCTCGTGGGATGCAGGAAGCGCTCGCACGTCTGTGCGGGCAAAACGCGCTGGAACTCGAGAGGGAACGCTTTGAGACCTTCGCAAGGCACAACTCCCTTGGAGTGCCCCTGAGTCTGCCATCTCACCCCCAGCTGAGGCACCACGTCGAGCACCTCGACTTCATACTGAACGAGGCTCACAGCCAGCTGGATGACTCCCGCGCCCGCATCAACTTCACCCACCTCCAGCTGATCCAGCATGCCGAGACCATCAAGGTCCTCGCCAAGGAGCGTCGGACTCTTCGCCGTGAGAACGCGAAGAAGGATTACACCATCAACCGCCTCAAGGCCAGGATTGCCACGCTGAAGGAGACAGTCGAGACCCAGGCGGAGCTACTCAGGGATCTGGAAGGAGAAGGTGAGGGAGAGGACATCCAGGGGGAAGGCTACTCCTTCATGAGCAACGACAACGACTACGAGGAAGATGACGATCTGAACTTCTACCCCGTTGAGGATGAAGTAGTCCCCATCAACGTCGATGGAGAGTAGTCCCGTCTGAGCACCTGCGTCTAGTGATATGTATCGGTCCTTTGTATCCGCCCCATGTATCGTAGATTGTTGAAAGGGTTCTTCAAACCCTCCGGTTTGTAATATTGCTACCTTAATAACTATGTTGTGTGTTTAATTTTAATGCATCAAGAATTCAAGTTTTAAACTTTGTGAATTTTATCCAAAATGAGCCATAGAAATTTCCCTCTCGTCTTATGATCTATATCCCTGTTCAGATGGCACCCCCAACTCGCAATGCCAATCAGGATGCAATGATGCAGATGTTGCAAATGATGATGGCTGATAGAGAGGTTGAAAGAGCCAAAAGGCAAGCCAACATCGCTGCACTTCAACAGATTGCTCAGGGCAATTAAGGCCATGGCAACCACGACCATCCAGGGTCAAAACTGAAGAACTTCCAGAACACCAACCCACCGGTGTTTAGCAAGACGGAGGAGCCTCTTGACGCTGATGAATGGCTCCAGACAATGGAGAACAATCTTGAGGTTGCCGGAGTTGAAGACAACGAGAAGGTGTTGTTTGCCACCCACTATCTGGCAGGACCTGCACGTGCCTGGTGGACAAGTGCTCGCGCATTAAATGCGGGGCAAATGATGACTTGGGCAGATTTCAAGCTCAAGTTTAGCAAGTATCATGTGCCACCGGGCTTGATCAAGAAGATGAGGGATGAGTTCAGGGAGCTGAAGCAAGGCCGTCTAACCGTGGTAGAATACCGCGACAGATTTCTCACTCTGTCAAGGTACGCCCCGGACGAGACGGACACCACCGAGAAGAGGAAGGAAAGGTTCCTGAATGGACTGCACGATGAGATGCAGACTGTGCTGGTCAACATCCCTTTTGCTGACCTGGAAGCCCTTGTTGACTCCGCCATCCAGATGGAGGTAAAACTGAACCAAGCCAATGTGAACCGCAAGCGCCGAATGATGAATCAGAGTGGGCCTAGCAATACCCACAAGTATCGCCCTAGCTCAAGTGGAGGATTCGCCCCCAGAAACAACAAGCCACCTATGCAGCACCCACGTCTGGGTTATCAGAACCGGAGTGGAGGAAACCCCAGGCCAGGAGGCCACCCCAACAACAGCAACTACAACAACAACCACAACAACTTCAACGGCGCTCCACCCCGAGCCCCCAACCACAACAACAACACCTCCAACACTGCTCCAAGGACTGGGAGCAACGCTGTTCCCATCACCCCCAAGGACAAGTCCACCATCACTTGTTACGAGTGCGGAGTGGTGGGGCACTACTCCAACGAGTGCCCCAAGAGGATCGCCAAGACTGTCGCCAACACCTCTGGCCCTGCTCAGCAACAACGCCGTGTCGCCAACGGCAAGAAGTTCACCCCCAACAACCGAACAACCGCAGCGGCCGCCTCTTTCACATGAGTGCGGAAGAAGCTCAGGAAGCCCCAGATGTCGTGTTGGGTATGTTCTCTGTTAACTCAATACCTGCAAGAGTGTTGTTTGATTCTGGAGCATCGCATTCGTTTGTTACTTTGGATTTTGCATGCACTAGTAAGATTCAACCCATCAGTTTGAAGCATGTCATGATAGTTCAAATACCTGGTTACAACTAAAGCTAGAAAAATTTGCAAAGATGTGCCTATCATAATCCAAGAAATAGAATTTTATGCAAATCTGATTGTTCTGGGAACACAAGGATTGGAAGTAGTCCTGGGTATGGACTGGATGTCGAAACATCATGGACTGATTGATTGTGCCAAGAAGGACATCACCATGACTAGTAGCACCGGAATATTAGTTGAGCACATATCTGAAAGACTACCCCGAAAGTTTACCTGCAACCAGAGTTTAGCCAAACCCACCTTGGATCAGATCAGGGTCGTTTGTTGATACCCCGATGTGTTTCCTGAGGATCTACCCGGTATGCCCCCAGATCGGGATATCGAGTTTATTATTGAGTTAATCCCTGGAACCGGACCTATAGCCCAGAGAGCCTATAGCATGAACCCGGCAGAGTTAGTGGAACTGAAGAAGCAATTGGATGATATGCTATTCAAGGGTCTGATTCGACCAAGTGCGTCGCCTTGGAGATCACCAGTTTTGTTTGTGGACAAGAAGGATGGTGCCAATCGTTTATGTACGGATTACCGTAAGCTTAACGATGTCACCATCAAGAACAAGTACCCCTTACCGAAGATAGAAGATCTGTTTGACCAGCTTACCGGTGCCAAAGTGTTCTCGAAGATTGATCTGAGGACTGGTTACCATCAACTGAAGATTCGTGCCACCGATATACCCAAAACTGCCTTCACCACCAGATATTGATTGTATGAGTACAATGTCATGTCATTTGGTTTGACCAATGCCCCCGCTTATTTCATGAATCTCATGAATAAGATCTTTATGAACTTTCTGGATAAGTTTGTCGTTGTCTTCATCGACGACATCCTTATCTACTCCAAATCGGAAGAAGAACCTGAGCAGCATTTGGAAGTTGTCTTAGATACTGATACGTCTCCGACGTATCGATAATTTATTATGTTCCATGCCACATTATTGATGATATCTACATGTTTTATGCATACTTTATGTCATATTTATGCATTTTCCGGCACTAACCTATTAACGAGATGCCGAAGAGCCAGTTGCTGTTTTCTGCTGTTTTTGGTTTCAGAAATCCTAGTAAGGAAATATTCTCAGAATTGGACGAAATCAACGCCCAGGGGCCTATTTTTCCACGAAGCTTCCAGAAGACCGAAGATGATACGAAGTGGGGCCACGAGGCGGCCAGATGCTAGGGCGGCGTGGCCTGGCCCTTGGCCGCGCCGACCTAGCGTGTGGGGCCCCCGTGTGGCCCCCGACTCTGCCCTTCCGCCTACTTAAAGCCTTCGTCGCGAAACCCCCAGTACCGAGAGCCACGATACGGAAAACCTTACTGAGATGCCACCGCCGCCAATCCCATCTCGGGGGATTCAGGAGATCGCCTCCGGCACCCTGCCGGAGAGGGGAATCATCTCCCGGAGGACTCTACACCGCCATGGTCGCCTCCGGAGTGATGAGTGAGTAGTTCACCCCTGGACTATGGGTCCATAGCAGTAGCTAGATGGTTGTCTTCTCCTTATGTGCTTCATTGTCGGATCTTGTGAGCTGCCTAACATGATCAAGATCATCTATCTATAATGCTATATGTTGTGTTTGTTGGGATCCGATGGATAGAGAATACTATGTTATGTTGATTATCAATCTATTACCTATGTGTTGTTTATGATCTTGCATGCTCTCCGTTATTAGTAGAGGCTCTGGCCAAGTTTTTACTCTTAACTCCAAGAGGGAGTACTTATGCTCGATAGTGGGTTCATGCCTCCATTAAATCTGGGACAGTGACAGAAAGTTCTAAGGTTGTGGATGTGCTGTTGCCACTAGGGATAAAACATTGATGCTATGTCCGAGGATGTAGTTATTGATTACATTACGCACCATACTTAATGCAATTGTCTGTTGTTTGCAACTTAATACTGGAAGGGGTTCGGATGATAACCTGAAAGTGGACTTTTTAGGCATAGATGCATGCTGGATAGCGGTCTATGTACTTTGTCGTAATGCCCAATTAAATCTCACAATACTCATCATGTCATGTATGTGCATTGTCATGCCCTCTCTATTTGTCAATTGCCCAACTGTAATTTGTTCACCCAACATGCTATTTATCTTATGGGAGAGACACCTCTAGTGAACTGTGGACCCCGGTCCATTCTTTTAATCAAATACAATCTACTGCAATACTTGTTCTACTGTTCTCTGCAAACAATCACCATCCACACTATACATCTAATCCTTTGTTACAGCAAGCCGGTGAGATTGACAACCTCACTGTTTCGTTGGGGCAAAGTACTTTGGTTGTGTTGTGCAGGTTCCACGTTGGCGCCGGAATCCCTGGTGTTGCGCCGCACTACATCTCGCCGCCATCAACCTTCAACGTGCTTCTTGGCTCCTACTGGTTCGATAAACCTTGGTTTCTTACTGAGGGAAACTTACTACTGTACGCATCACACCTTCCTCTTGGGGTTCCCAACGGACGCGTGTTGAACGGAAAGACAATACGTCATCTACGCGTATCAAGCAGAATTTCTGGCGTCGTTACCGGGGAGATCAAGACACGCTGCAAGGGGAGTCTCCACCTCCAATCTCTTTACTTTGTTTTTGTCTTGCTTTACTTTTATTTACTACTTTGTTTATTGCACTAAATCAAAACACAAAAAAATTAGTTGCTAGTTTTACTTTATTTACTACCTTGTTTGCCATATTAAAAACACAAAAAAAAATTAGTTACTTGCATTTACTTTATCTAGTTTGCTTTATTTACTATTGCTAAAATGGGTACTCCTGAAAATACTAAGTTGTGTGACTTCACAAGCACAAATAATAATGATTTCTTATGCACACCTATTGCTCCACCCGCTACTACAGCGGAATTCTTTGAAATTAAACCTGCTTTACTGAATCTTGTTATGCGGGAGCAATTTTCTGGTGTTAGTTCTGATGATGCTGCTGCCCATCTCAATAATTTTGTTGAACTTTGTAAAATGCAAAAGTATAAAGATGTAGATGGTGACATAATAAAATTAAAATTGTTCCCTTTCTCACTAAGAGGAAGAGCTAAAGATTGGTTGCTATCTCTGCCTAAAAATAGTATTGATTCATGGACTAAATGCAAGGATGCTTTTATTGGTAGATATTATCCCCCTGCTAAAATTATATCTTTGAGCAGTAGCATAATGAATTTTAAGCAATTAGATACTGAGCATGTTGCACAAGCATGGGAAAGAATGAAATCTTTGGTTAAAAATTTCCCAACCCATGGACTGACTACTTGGATGATCATCCAAACCTTTTATGCAGGATTGAATTTTTCTTCGCGGAACCTGTGGGGACCCCGGACTAGCTGTCCGAAATTCCCTGTTATGTATATAGTTCACGATCCCATGATCAGTGCGCCGTGAACACATAACCGAACTGATATCAAATTACACCATCCATTACAAAGCGGAATAAGAAAATTACAATAAGGTCACATGACCAATCTTTACATAATGGCCACGAAGGGCCTAACTAAACATCGGAGTAGCGTCATCACTTCAGCAGCGCAGTAACCAAGTAATCTGCCATAACCCTACAGGCAACTGACTGGGAAGACGTTCCTAGCTCGCATAGACGTCGCCAACTCATTCTTCATCCGTCGTGTTCCTCCAAGTCTGGCCAAGTAAATAGCCAGGGACAAAGCCGTGAGTACATTTGGAATTGTACTCGCAAACCATCAAGAAAGATGCTAACAGAGCTAGCTAAAAGAGACAAGAGAGGAAGAATAGTTTCTCTTGTGGATATAGCATGTGAAAGAGAATCAGTTTCTCTTGTGGGTATAGCATGTGAAAGAGAATCAGTTTCTCTTGTGGATATAGCATCCTGACATCGCAATTGATGGAGACACTAAAGTGGTAATATGGCATCTCTATATCTTTATTGAATAAGATACTTCAAAAGATAGCTATGACATATCTATATCTTTGTTAAAGAAGATACTTCAAAAGAGTTCTTCAACATAAAACACTAGGAAGGGTCACCCAATTTTTGTTTCATTTTCCTCGACCATCTCCATATGGTCGGCACCCGCCTTTCCGTACCCTTCCGGTACATCCAACACACCCATTTCCTTTGGAAAACATTTTCTAAACCAAAACTCGACACAGCTCGGTAACGGCCATCCCAACCGTCCATGACCGCGGACGCGGCTATTCGAATAGATTTGACTCTGCAGAGTTTGCACACTTTCCCCACAAGATCCGCGAGTTTATCATGTGGGAATCATCCCTGCATATCAACTATGCCATGACAAAAACTCGGACATAGCCTTTCGCATATTTGTCTTAGCACGGGATCCTACCCTATGGAGTATGTACCTCCCCGGCTGACATGGGCATACCCTTCGGGTACCCATTATTAGTATACCTGGCTCGGCCCAATATGGAGAAGACCCAATGTGGAGAAGGCCCAACAAGGCAACCCGAAGAAGTAGTCGACTAGGACTCTTGTAAAACCCTAGGCTGGTTGCATATATAAAGCTAGCCAGGGCACCCGAAATAAGGAGGCCAACATATAGACATAGAGATAGACAACATAGCTCCGCCTACGGCGACACCATGTAAACATATTATGATCATATACTGGATTGCTAGCAGCACGTGGGGATCCTCCACCGAGGGGACCCGAAGCTGGGTACGTCGTGTGCCTAATCTCGACCCCGGAATCTCCATCGTCGCTCTTTCCCGAAACCCTAGTCTACAATACGTAGGCATTGCCGAGGTGATCCCTCGTCAATTGGCGCCGTCTGTGGGGAATCGCGACGACTGGATTTTGTAATTCGGGCGAGATCATCATCAACAAATATCGACGAGGTCGCATCTGGTCATCTCATCTACGTCATCCCGTGAGATTTCTTCATCAACATCCAAGAAGCAGCGGATGGACATCGGCTGGTCGTATATGATTATACGGAGACGTCAACGCCGCGCAAGCAGCAAATCAACTAGAAGAAAATCCTTGGCACGGCGGCCTATCGCTTCCGTACCATCAAGTTCGTAATCGGTGCTATATCCAACTCATGGTGCCGTACGCAGTGAAAGTACAAAAAAAAAAAGAGGCATGACGATTGAAGCAGCACGCGTACAGGAAGGGAAGCGATACATGCATGGCCAAGTGCATGCGTTCTTGGATTTGACCCGAATTATTTATTGATCCTACTCTCTCTGCTTGATTACACATCCAGCTATTTATTCTACTTCGTATCTAACTATACATACATATATGTTATTTATGTTTACAAGATCGGATCAGTTTCAATCAAGAGAAGCTTCAGAGCACAAAATGATGCGTTCGGGACTCAACGCCAACATCATCTTCGGTGGCAGGAAAATCATCTATAGTCAAAATCTACCTACAACTACAAGACCTACAGAGCTATGAGGTAGCTTCAGCAACATAGCTTCGCTTCACTCCGGAAGAATATGAGACCCGCCAACGCGCACCCGATGTCTTGCACCCGTTTTCACGAACTCGACAGCGGATACTCGATATCAGAAACTCGCCATCAGACAGAAAAATCACCAGGTGCTATATTTCCTAATTACCACTTGCAAAATATATTTGGCCAAATATTTTCGGCATGTACTATTATTTGCGTACAGTTTTTTTGCGCCGTAATATGACTGCAGATTGGGAATATGTTTCTATAACTTGGTGCGTTGACCCCGTCGACATCACGAACTCAACATCGAGCACAACCTTCACCCGGGGGCTCGCTCGCCGCCAACTCGACAATTCACTCCTCCATACCGACTACTTCCACCATGCCGATTATTTTCAGCTAAATTCCGCATGGTTCCACTATATTAGCTGTGTCCACTTCGTCGACTCCATTCGCTAGACGACCTGCTTCCACGTTGGTTCCGCACTACCCGAAGGAAAAAAAGCTAAGTGTTCATCTTCAAATCATCAATTATTATTTACTTTCGCCACACCCGAGTACTCGAATACTCGGGTGTTGCACCATTACATTATTACAGAAAACTCACCCCGATACGGGGGCTACGCTATTACTTCTCTACCACAAATATACTCGGTTATTTGGTGAATTTATTTTCCTTCGGCTCTGGATATATTTTCTCCGGCTCAGTGGGACTATTTTCTTCGACTTAGTGGATTTATCTTCTTCGGAGTAGTGGATTTATTTTCTTCGGCTTGCTGGATTGGTTTTCTTCGGGTGATTATTGGTTCATTATTATACAATATTACCCGATGCGTTTCCGGCACAATGGACTAATCTTCTATGGTTATTACTGGAATTATTTTTTTCGGCTCAATGGATTCATCCTCTATGATATCAACGGATTCATCTTCTATGGTTATTACTGAAACTATTTTCTTCGGATTAATGGATTCATCCTCTATGATATCAACAGATTCATCTTTTATGGTTATTACTGGATTCTTCGGGTCAATTGATTCATCCTCTATGATATCGGCGGATTCCTCTTCAATATATGCTCTATATTTAATGGCGTAATCTTCAATATGGATTCATCTCAAATACTTCATCTTGGATTCATCTTCATGGACTCATATTAGATTATTGACAATGGCTTCATCCTAAATGGCTTCACCTTATATGACGCTGCGATTACGTCAAATTCTTTCGACATCATGGCTAACACTCGGGGGCTCGACCATGACTTCGCCTCGGGTCGCAACTGCGACACAGCATCTAAGTAACAATCATAACGTCACCCAGCAGTGCTCGGGGGCTCGGTTATTTCTTCATCAACAATTTGGCGGCATCTATTATCGCTATTTGGTGGTTTCTACTTCGGTTCGACTTATTCTATGCAGTCGAAGACTTCATCACACGTCTACTCCATCGTACCCAATAAGCTAAGTGTTCCTTTATTTTACACAAAGTTGATTATCACTTACTTTTGCCGCACCCGACGCTCGGGGGCTGCGCGACATATATTCACTTTACATATCATTGAATCTGAGCATCTAACACCGCATGCGAAAAAGAAAGTCAAGGAAAAGATAGAAAAAGTTTGTCTATTTGTGCAGGAGAGGACCCGACGAAATTGTCTATAAAGAAAAAAAAAACTCGACAATATTTTCTTCAAGGAGGAACCCGAAGAAATTATCCTCAATGAGGACCCGAAGTATTTTCCTTAAGGAGGATCCGAAGTATTTTCCTTAAGGAGGATCCGAAGAATTGTCCTTAAGGAGGACCCGAAGAATTATCTTCAAGGAGGTGCCGAAGAATTACCTTCAAGGAGGTCCCGAAGAATTATCCTCAAGGTGGTCTCGAAGAATTATCTTCAGGGAGGACCCGAAATTTTTTCTCAGGGAAGACCCGAAGAATTGTCCTCAAAGAGGACCCGAAGAAATTTTCCTGAAGGAGGAACTTGACGAAATTTTCATCAAGAAGGGAAAAAAAAAGGGGGGTGGACAAATCTTCGGGTTCATTGACTCGTCATATTGTTCCGAGCAAGAGCATCGGTGATGTACCCGACAATATAGAAGAACCAATATATCCGGCTGTCTAATCAAGCCCGAGAAAAATATAGAAGAACCCGCAAAATGGGTCATTGCATCAGCCGAACAAGGCACTCGACAATATATTCTCAGAACGCCAAAGTTGCGAACAATTTCTGAATGCCGCAAAACTTTGCGAAGGTAAGACCCCAGATCCGTTCTGCTGGGCGTGGCATCGCCGAAGACTGCGCTCTGCTACTTTTATCCGTATCAACAGATACGAAGAAAAATCCTAACGGACGCGTTAGGTACCCGATAAACATGACTGGGACTCGACAGAATGGTAAGACCTTAAGCGGCACCTGTCGAGTTAGCACCAGTATCCCGAGATCATGTCCAGGGACGTGATCTTGAAGTAGGTTTTTGCGGATTGCCACTAGAGCAGTTAACTAGTACCTGATCCGTCAGATGAACTAGCCCCAATTACCATTATCCCTGTACAATATAGATATGGATGTCAAATAAAAATAGCAACGGCCTGGAGTCGATAAAAAGAGGGGATGCGCCCAGAAATATAGTCAAGTTCTTTATCGAGTAGTACAACTTGAGCCTATGCCTAGGTGCAAGCACCTGCCCATAGGCTCGGGGGCTACTTTTATCGAGAGTATTGTTCACCCTCCCAATAAGATACAAGAAAGAGGAAAAATTGTGGAGTCAATTACAAGCAAGTTGAGCCTACACCCAAGTGCAAACACTTAGCTGTAGCCTCGGGGGCTACTCCCATCGGGAGCGCTGATCGCGCACCCGATAGAAAGATAACTTCGACAGCATCTACGGCAATTAAAGTTTGTAGACTCAACTCGATTCTACGACTCGAGTGGAGCCTACTCCCATCGGGAGCACATGGATTTCATCAAGTCTTCCAGAAATATAGTTAAGTTCTTCATCGAGTAGTACAACTTGAGTCTATGCCCAAGTGCAAACACTTGCCCATAGACTCGGGGGCTACTCCCATCGGGAGCGCTGTCGCGCACCCGATAATTTCAAGAATCGTCGACATCATCTACGCTACACATGATCTACGACATGGACCTCGCCTTGTATTTCTTCGACTTCGGAGATGGTTATGCTTGGAGTTTCTACGCAAGTCTTCGACTTCCCTATAAACTCGGGGGCTACTGACATGGGCATACCCTTCGGGTACCCATTATTAGTATACCTGGCTCGGCCCAATATGGAGAAGACCCAATGTGGAGAAGGCCCAACAAGGCAACCCGAAGAAGTAGTCGACTAGGACTCTTGTAAAACCCTAGGCTGGTTGCATATATAAAGCTAGCCAGGGCACCCGAAATAAGGAGGCCAACATATAGACATAGAGATAGACAACATAGCTCCGCCTATGGCGACACCATGTAAACATATTATGATCATATACTGGATTGCTAGCAGCACGTAGGGATCCTCCACCGAGGGGACCCGAAGCTGGGTACGTCGTGTGCCTAATCTCGACCCCGGAATCTCCATCGTCGCTCTTTCCCGAAACCCTAGTCTACAATACGTAGGCATTGCCGAGGTGATCCCTCGTCACCGGCACCGTGGCAGCTCACCTCACTTTGAGCGTGGCTCCACCGCCAAGCCAGGAGACCCATAGTGTCTTCCGGACGAGTCAGCCCCGAAGGCCTCCCGTTATACTATTGTCTCCACCAACGACAATCCGGATTCAGGGGTAACCTTACCCTTATATAGTTGTGCGGTGTCCCATGTTAAGAAGAACAAACTACGAGCTAAGCCCCGTGCCCATGTTGGGGTAATGTGGTTGCGCGATTTAGTTATTCCGGGCGAATACAAAGAATCGTGTGTCGTTTTTCTCAAAAACCCAAGTCACACACACACTTTCCTCTTTCCAACCATCTTTGTCAAGATCATTTCCTTTCATAAACCATACACTTGGGTAAGGTCGACTCACCCAAGGTTTTCTCAAAAATTTTACAACAAGGTAAACCTTGAGGGGTTCCCAACCTAAAGTTTCAGGAGTTGAACTAGTATAGCACTATGGCCGAGATGAGAGTCATCATGCCATAGACGAGGTATGAAGGGGGTAGTGAAGTGGATCATACTTGCTTAAGGTAAGCATGTATTATGACAACACAAGGAGGAATATACTTTCAGATTTGTGGTGCTAACTACACAATTTAGATAGTGGAGTGTCACTATCCAACATATTCTCCAATATGGTACACGGCATACTTCTCTCAAGTTGAGAATACACTAAGATCATGACATTGATACCTCTATACTACAAAGGGGGTGGGTGTGATGTAAGTTATTTTCTTGAGATGAATGCATGCTCAAGTTGGGCATACATGATAACCAAGGGGAATAGCACGGCCATGATGCCATGTATCCCAAAATCATAAGACAAAGGTGGAGTATCACCACTAGGGAGTACCCCCCCCCCCTTGGAAACACACATAGATGACATAAATAGAGAGAATAACACACATAGAATTCAAGGTGCTTTGGACATCAACAAATGACATCCAACTAGTCACCAAAACAGAGATCAAAAGATGGCTTGCCTTGGCTTATTTGTCCCTGGACTTCTTCAACTCCATCAAAATAAGAATTCCCACAATACAATAAAATCCTTGTCCGAACCACTTCTTCTTCTTCTCCGGAATCGTTCGCATCTACGCCGGAAAATATAAAAGGAACACAATCAACACATTGTACCAACATAATAAACATGCAACAATCAACAATCAATAGCTAACCATTTTACTAAGGGCTAACATATTTATTGATTACACAAAGCATTTAAAAGAAAACCCGTTTTAATTACCTAGTAGAGAAACGAGTGCATCACAACTTAGCAATTGCCTCTCTCGGTTATCACCATGGTATAAACCAATTATCCCCTGGTATATAACATCATAAAGAGGACAAGTGCATTAGTTTGGCATCCCAAACATTCACAAAACAGTTTCAAACATTTTTTTGGAAAAGTAGAAAACAATTTTCCTAACTTAGTTTGCTCACATAACACAACATCCAACATAGGAGGCAAACCATATTCCACATCAATTGAAAACTTAAGCAAAACAATAGAACTTGGTTAAGTTGCAAAGGTTTTGTTTTGCAAGCATAAATCAAAGGTTGCCCAATTCTAATAAAAAGAGTTGGTCAAGGGTTTTAATTAAACCAACAAGTTTTGGTCCAACAATGCATGTCACACATATACCTTAATAACAGTAACAAATATGCATGAACAGAGACTAATAATATTTTTCCTAGATGGCCAGTACTAATACAAGACTAGCCCAATTGGAATCACCCAAAAATATAAAACCTACAATTTTAGGAATTTCTTTGAATCTGACTGTACAGAAAAAAAGATCTGTAAGCCATAAATCGTAGAAAAATCCTAAAAATATGAGGCCACTGGCATTTGAAAGGTAATTTAACAGAGATGCATACACAATTGGATTTGGGTTCAAATTGTTCTTGAAACTCTCACAAATGGATTGACAAGGTTACTGCATGTTTTCACCATTTGCTCTAACTATGGAGTTGCAGAACAGATAAAGGTTTGAAACTTGTTTGAGATGATTAAGAAAACATTCAGTAATCCTACCGAATTGGAATCACTCAATTAGGTTCAAAAATGGATTTTTGATGATTTAAAAGCTAACAGCCATGTCTGCAGAATACACAGAAAAAGTTTAATTCACCAAAAATCATACACAAATCAAAAAAATATGAGGTCTGCGGCATCTGAAAGATATTGAATAGGTGGTTCTTACTCAGTTGGTTTCATTCAAAAATTCGTTTCCAAGCTCCTGGTTTAATTCGACAAAGTCAGATCTGACCAGATTTTGATCTGTGAACCATTTCAGTTTCAGGAGGTCAATCGAAGTGAAACCAACGCCAAAATGAAGGAACTGAATAGGGCTTTCACCCACAGTTGAGTTTGCTCAAAAAGGTTTTGTAAAACGGGAGAAATCTAACAAACAGTGATTCTGCATGTTTGCAGAACTTTATTTACCATGCAAATCCGTAACGAATTTGAGGATGAGACCAACGCCAAGTTGTAGATCTTTTTAATACCTATCTGCGGAAATTTGAATCACTCGATTTGGATCTGCACACAAGATTTGGCGGATTTTACAAGTTCGTACCAGAATCTGAAACAGCAAGATTACAGAAATTACTGCAGGGATTTGGACGAACTTTGCTCAAGAACTTCAGATCTGAGGATTGCTCAACCTTCTCCATGCTTGGACCAACATGCACCTGCATCAAGATCCAATCTTAGCAATGGAGGAAGAAGAAATAGAGAGGGATTCAGCTAGGGTTAGGGGAGAAGAGAGTGAGAGAGATGCTCTCATGGTGAGGGGAAGCTTGAGGGAGGAGGGGAGCAGCATCTTGGCCGGTTTTCATGGCCATGGCCGGCCATGCAAGCAAGGAGGAGCAGCAGCTCGTGGGAGAAGGAGGGGAGGGAGTGGGTGTGAGTGGAGAGAGCAAAAATGAGAGCAAAGGGGGAGGTGGCCGGCCAAGGCGGGGTTTATATAGAGGGAGGGAGTGATGGCAGCCCCTTATTTGATTGGCCAAGGTGGGTGGCTGCCCATTTATTTGTTGGGGTAGTTGGGAGGCAAGGCTTGCAAGAGAAGAAAATGAGGAGGAGGGGCTGGCCGAATTTCAAGTCATGGCCGGCTCCTTTCTTGTCATGAGCAAGTGAGAAATGTGAGAGAGAGGCACAACATCAATGTGTATAGGCCAAGACATGATGTTGAGGAGATAATGTCCATGAGTGATTTGGATGATGATAAGTATAGGATTAGATACATAAAGATAGAAAGGAGTGTGAGGGTGGCATGTGCCATGTGCCATGAGAATAATCTCCACCACTTTGGTTGAGACCAACTTATGATGAAGAGAGCTCCCAAGGTATAATTGATGAATAAAAGATCTCATTTGAATTTAGAATTGAAAAGATTGAGATTGACCACATGCAACAATGCATGAGTGTCCCAAGATAGAGGGGATGGTGATGGTGGCTTAGTCCATGATAGAGCCAGATTAAGAGAGATGGTGAGTGAAGTATTCATATATTCACAAAGATGAATATATTGACATAAATTATCAATTTATGAGGTCAAGGTGATGATGGAAAAGAATGGAGGATTGGGATGGGTATGATGGAATATAAGTTGCTCTTCAAATAAGAGGTCAATTGGGAGTGATTTGAAAGTATCAAATGATCATCCATTTGATCAAGAATTGGAGGATGGAGGGGATTCAATGTGGTAGATCAAAGAGATACACAAGATGTGCAAGAGTTGTCATTTGAAATAGAACTTATTTGAAAAGTATTTGAAACACCTCAATTGTCTAGGGACAATTGGGAATGAACTCAAGTGGAATGAAATCTGAAAGTGTTGAGATAAAACTAGTTGGAACATATGAGTTCAAAATATTCTACTTGCTTTCTCAAGTAAAGTAGAGTTTTCTCACACTTAAAAATAAACAAGAAATTGTATAGATGCCATAACAAGCCTTTTTGTAAAAAGGAAATCAACTCTTCCTAGGACACACATGTGTTTTATTAGGTGAGTTGTTTGTTTTACCACTAGAGGTGTTGTTCTTTGAAGTAGCTCAAGACAAAACTCAACAAGCAAAACAAGACAATACATCTACCAACAGATCAAAGCAATTCATATTAACAGACAGATCAAGGCAATTCATCTAATTAGTCTTAAGAAAAAGTTTTTGTTCCCCCTGATTTTTGCATTAAGGACAATTAATCAAGGTTGAAAAAGTTGGGGTGTTACAGATCTTCCACCCTTAAAATAATCTCGTCCCGAGATTACTGAGCGCAGAAATAGAGGGGTTGTGAAACTTAACGAAATTTAGACTCCATTCTTCTGTAGACGTGCCGTTGTAGAGAAGGTCGCAACTTCAGCTTCTGAGAGACACGGTAGATTTTCTGCCGAGGGCAAGCTTTGTGAAGAGGTTGACTACTCCATGAAGGTGTTAGATCCGTAGTTTTCTTGACGGTCCTAGAGGAGGTTCAAGACTATGGGATGGCTAGTGCACCCAACGGTGCTTGAGCAGGGTTGAAAACCTTTTAGAGTTAGCTTAAAAGTTTAGTGGAAGACGAAGTCTTCCACCCTTAAAATTGTTCATCGGGGAGGGGGTTTTGAAAACTCTAAGCTTCGGCCACGGGTCTTGTCGGGCGCTTTTTGGAGAAGTCATTGATCTCTCGCCTTGAGTCGAACATCTTCAGAGGACGTTGTGCAGTCCATGGCTTCAAGAGGCGTTAGTGTAGTCCCACGTTTCCAACGGTGTGTTAGAAAGGTTTAAAATGTTAGGGTTAGCTCCAACTTTTAGTGGAAGACGAAGTCTTCCACCCTTAAGATTTTTCATCGGGCTTTCGGAAAAACTCAGAGCTTCTGCCTTGCGGTCCTGTCGGGGGCTTCTGAAGAAGTCGTCGATCTTCCTTGTTCAGTTGAAGAATCTTCGGGGGCGACGTGCAGACCACAACTTCAAGAGGCACTCACGGTGTTAACTAAACCATAGAGGACGCGCGGTGAGTTAGTAAGTTGAAGAAAAGCCTAGTTGGTATCCATATGAAGCCGCAACAGAGGGCGTCGAAGACAATTTTCAGCTTGCGGGTTGGTGCTGACTTACAATAGTTGGTGAGCGGGTAAGTTGCACCTAGTCTTGAGTTCTTGAGGTATCTTCAGGAGTCTTCACTTGATGAGGATCAGATGAACCATGTGATGTAGCTCGGCTTTGACGTTATTGTTCTCTCAGCTTGTTAGATGGTGTGTTAGAGGGTGGTTTCAAGAAGATATCCTCGAGGTTAGCGCGATTTGTACTCCAAGGTTAGACCAAGTTAGTAGGTCTTCTCGCAGAGGTGCAGTCATTCTTGAAGGTAGGGCTTCTTCTTTCCTGGCATAGTGGAGATGCTCCAGCTGATCTTGAAAGTAGTCGGCGTAGATAGGGGTCTGAGTTAGTTTCCCCGATAGTTGAAAAACAACTGCTAACGGGTTTAGAGTTAGAGTCTTTTGTTAATCTACCCAACTAACTAGCAGTTAGCAATACATCGGCAATGCAAACTTTAATCCTATCATTGCCGGTGACACCCATACAACCATAACCAGAGACAAAATACCACTAACAGAGGCTACTGGTATTTTTCCTAGATGCACAGTAACAAAACAAGATCAACACAATTGGAATCATTCAAAAATATTTATTTTTCAATTTTTGAGACTCAAAATACTAACCAGAATCAGTGATCAAGTTTTATTTATTAAAAATCGCACAAAAATCCTAGAAATACAAGGTCAGTGGCATCTGAAAGATAATTTCATACTGGTTCTATTGCAATTGGAATCACATCAATCGGAGCTACCAAACTATTTTTATTAGCAAAACTATACACTGGCAGATTTCCATTTTTAATTTCTGTTTTACAAATTTCAAACAATTAAAAAGGGTGGGAACGTCTAAATAGCAAGACATACATGCACACAGCAAATAGATACAAACACTCAAGGCAGCACACTAGGGAACTACAAGCAATCATCAAACCAGACATGGTACTCTAAGTACCCAGAAATTCCTAATGCGCAGGGGTGGCTCAATCAAAGCGATTGAGTTTGTCCTATCCATCCTATAGGTTTAGGGCTGGTCGCATATGTTGATGTCTTCATACCGCCGGCATCAGCTTCAACTTGAATCCTTGTAGTAGTTGGTGGTGAAGGGCCCGGGTGTTGAGTCGTTGCGGTTGAGGCAGAGGAGAAAACTGTGTAGAACTTCTAGTCCTGACATCCCGGAAACATGAGGTCTTCGAAGAGGTAGTTGTTAAGGTGCTCCCGAAGTCGAGATGTTCTCGTGGCTGGCCTAAAAATTACTAGTCAAGAAACTGAGGACTTGATCCCTGACGACTGCAAAAATTGCAAGCCCATGGAGGAACAAGGTCAGATCTTTGACATACTTTGGTGAAACCCAAAGACATGATGTTATCATCCCTAAATGAGCACGACTAAGTCGGCATCCAACCTTCAATAGTTGTCGTTGGGGATACGTGAGACTTCATAAAAGGTTGATCTATCTTCGAGTTCGAGTCTCCGGTCTGAGTTGGGGACATCGTCCAACATGTAGGTTTGAAGGGGATGAGAAAATAGAGCAAGAATTTTCAAACCTTTTTATAAAGCGGAGAGATAAGAATTTAGAAGCTTTGAATAAATAAGAGGAGTAGAAGCTATGCTTCCGACTAAAGAAAGAATTTGTTCTGTAAATAGTTTTTCCCAAGTACTTGTTTCCTAACTAACGTCCATGCTAACTAAGGTCTCCTACAGTCAGGATAGCTCTGATACCAGCTCTGTGGGGACCCCGGACTAGCTGTCCGAAATTCCCTGTTATGTATACAGTTCATGATCCCATGATCAGTGCGCCGTGAACACATAACCGAACTGATATCAAATTACACCATCCATTACAAAGCGGAATAAGAAAATTACAATAAGGTCACATGACCAATCTTTACATAATGGCCACGAAGGGCCTAACTAAACATCGGAGTAGCGTCATCACTTCAGCAGCGCAGTACCCAAGTCATCTGCCATAACCCTACAGGCAACTGATTGGGAAGACGTTCCTAGCTCGCATAGACGTCGCCAACTCCTTCTTCATCCGTCGTGTTCCTCCAAGTCTGGCCAAGTAAATAGCCAGGGACAAAGCCGTGAGTACATTTGGAATTGTACTCGCAAACCATCAAGAAAGATGCTAACAGAGCTAGCTAAAAGAGACAAGAGAGGAAGAATAGTTTCTCTTGTGGATATAGCATGTGAAAGAGAATCAGTTTCTCTTGTGGGTATAGCATGTGAAAGAGAATCAGTTTCTCTTGTGGATATAGCATCCTGACATCGCAATTGATGGAGACACTAAAGTGGTAATATGGCATCTCTATATCTTTATTGAAGAAGATACTTCAAAAGATAGCTATGACATATCTATATCTTTGTTAAAGAAGATACTTCAAAAGAGTTCTTCAACATAAAACACTAGGAAGTGTCACCCAATTTTTGTTTCATTTTCCTCGACCATCTCCATATGGTCGGCACCCGCCTTTCCGTACCCTTCCGGTACATCCAACACACCCATTTCCTTTGGAAAACATTTTCTAAACCAAAACTCGACACAGCTCGGTAACGGCCATCCCAACCGTCCATGACCGCGGACGCGGCTATTCGAATAGATTTGACTCTGCAGAGTTTGCACACTTTCCCCACAAGATCCGCGAGTTTATCATGTGGGCATCATCCCTGCATTTCAACTATGCCATGACAAAAACTCGGACATAGCCTTTCGCATATTCGTCTTAGCACGGGATCCTACCCTATGGAGTATGTATCTCCCCGGCACCGTGGCAGCTCACCTCACTTTGAGCGTGGCTCCACCGCCAAGCCAGGAGACCCATAGTGTCTTCCGGACGAGTCAGCCCCGAAGGCCTCCCGTTATACTATTGTCTCCACCAACGACAATCCGGATTCAGGGGTAACCTTACCCTTATATAGTTGTGCGGTGTCCCATGTTAAGAAGAACAAACTACGAGCTAAGCCCCGTGCCCATGTTGGGGTAATGTGGTTGCGCGATTTAGTTGTTCCGGGCGAATACAAAGAATCGTGTGTCGTTTTTCTCAAAAACCCAAGTCACACACACACTTTCCTCTTTCCAACCATCTTTGTCAAGATCATTTCCTTTCATAAACCATACACTTGGGTAAGGTCGACTCACCCAAGGTTTTCTCAAAACTTTTACAACAAGGTAAACCTTGAGGGGTTCCCAACCTAAAGTTTCAGGAGTTGAACTAGTATAGCACTATGGCCGAGATGAGAGTCATCATGCCATAGACGAGGTATGAAGGGGGTAGTGAAGTGGATCATACTTGCTTAAGGTAAGCATGTATTATGACAACACAAGGAGGAATATACTTTCAGATTTGTGGTGCTAACTACACAATTTAGATAGTGGAGTGTCACTATCCAACATATTCTCCAATATGGTACACGGCATACTTCTCTCAAGTTGAGAATACACCAAGATCATGACATTGATACCTCTATACTACAAAGGGGGTGGGTGTGATGTAAGTTATTTTCTTGAGATGAATGCATGCTCAAGTTGGGCATACATGATAACCAAGGGGAATAGCACGGCCATGATGCCATGTATCCCAAAATCATAAGACAAAGGTGGAGTATCACCACTAGGGAGTACCCCCCCCCCCTTGGAAACACACATAGATGACATAAATAGAGAGAATAACACACATAGAATTCAAGGTGCTTTGGACATCAACAAATGACATCCAACTAGTCACCAAAACAGAGATCAAAAGATGGCTTGCCTTGGCTTATTTGTCCCTGGACTTCTTCAACTCCATCAAAATAAGAATTCCCACAATACAATAAAATCCTTGTCCGAACCACTTCTTCTTCTTCTCCGGAATCGTTCGCATCTATCACCGGAAAATATAAAAGGAACACAATCAACACATTGTACCAACATAATAAACATGCAACAATCAACAATCAATAGCTAACCATTTTACTAAGGGCTAACATATTTATTGATTACACAAAGCATTTAAAAGAAAACCCGTTTTAATTACCAAGTAGAGAAACGAGTGCATCACAACTTAGCAATTGCCTCTCTCGGTTATCACCATGGTATAAACCAATTATCCACTGGTATATAACATCATAAAGAGGACAAGTGCATTAGTTTGGCATCCCAAACATTCACAAAACAGTTTCAAACATTTTTTGGAAAAGTAGAAAACAATTTTCCTAACTTAGTTTGCTCACATAACACAACATCCAACATAGGAGGCAAACCATATTCCACATCAATTGAAAACTTAAGCAAAACAATAGAACTTGGTTAAGTTGCAAAGGTTTTGTTTTGCAAGCATAAATCAAAGGTTGCCCAATTCTAATAAAAAGAGTTGGTCAAGGGTTTTAATTAAACCAACAAGTTTTGGTCCAACAATGCATGTCACACATATACCTTACTAACAGTAACAAATATGCACGAACAGAGACTAATAATATTTTTCCTAGATGGCCAGTACTAATACAAGACTAGCCCAATTGGAATCACCCAAAAATATAAAACCTACAATTTTAGGAATTTCTTTGAATCTGACTGTACAGAAAACAAGATCTGTAAGCCATAAATCGTAGAAAAATCCTAAAAATATGAGTCCACTGGCATTTGAAAGGTAATTTAACAGAGATGCATACACAATTGGATTTGGGTTCAAATTGTTCCTGAAACTCTCACAAATGGATTGACAAGATTACTGCATGTTTTCACCATTTGCTCTAACTATGGAGTTGCAGAACAGATAAAGGTTTGAAACTTGTTTGAGATTATTAAGAAAACATTCAGTAATCCTACCGAATTGGAATCACTCAATTAGGTTCAAAAATGGATTTTTGATGATTTAAAAGCTAACAGCCATGTCTGCAGAACACACAGAAAAAGTTTAATTCACCAAAAATCATACACAAATCAAAAAAATATGAGGTCTGCGGCATCTGAAAGGTATTGAATAGGTGGTTCTTACCCAGTTGGTTTCATTCAAAAATTCGTCTCCAAGCTCCTGGTTTAATTCGACAAAGTCAGATCTGACCAGATATTGATCTGTGAACCATTTCAGTTTCAGGATGTCAATCGAAGTGAAACCAACGCCAAGATGAAGGAACTGAAGAGGGCTTTCACCCACAGTTGAGTTTGCCCAAAAAGGTTTTGTAAAACGGGAGAAATCTAGCAAACAGTGATTCTGCATGTTTGCAGAACTTTATTTACCATGCACAATCCGAAACGAATTTGAGGATGAGACCAATGCCAAGTTGTAGATCTTTTTAATACCTATCTGCGGAACTTTGAATCGCTCGATTTGGATCTGCACACAAGATTTGGCGGATTTTACAAGTTCGTACCAGAATCTGAAACAGCAAGATTACAGAAATTACTGCAGGGATTTGGACGAACTTTGCTCAAGAACTTCAGATCTGAGGATTGCTCAACCTTCTCCATGCTTGGACCAACATGCACCTGCATCAAGATCCAATCTTAGCAATGGAGGAAGAAGAAATAGAGAGGGATTCAGCTAGGGTTAGGGGAGAAGAGAGTGAGAGAGATGCTCTCATGGTGAGGGGAAGCTTGAGGGAGGAGGGGAGCAGCATCTTGGCCGGTTTTCATGGCCATGGCCGGCCATGCAAGCAAGGAGGAGCAGCAGCTCGTCGGAGAAGGAGGGGAGGGAGTGGGTGTGAGTGGAGAGAGCAAAAATGAGAGCAAAGGGGGAGGTGGCCGGCCAAGGAGGGGTTTATATAGAGGGAGGGAGTGATGGCAGCCCCTTATTTGATTGGCCAAGGTGGGTGGCTGCCGATTTATTTGTTGGGGTAGTTGGGAGGCAAGGCTTGCAAGAGAAGAAAATGAGGAGGAGGGGCTGGCCGAATTTCAAGTCATGGCCGGCTCCTTTCTTGTCATGAGAAAGTGAGAAATGTGAGAGAGAGGCACAACATCAATGTGTATAGGCCAAGACATGATGTTGAGGAGATAATGTCCATGAGTGATTTGGATGATGATAAGTATAGGATTAGATACATAAAGATAGAAAGGAGTGTGAGGGTGGCATGTGCCATGTGCCATGAGAATAATCTCCACCACTTTGGTTGAGACCAACTTATGATGAAGAGAGCTCCCAAGGTATAATTGATGAATAAAAGATCTCATTTGAATTTAGAATTGAAAAGATTGAGATTGACCACATGCAACAATGCATGAGTGTCCCAAGATAGAGGGGATGGTGATGGTGGCTTAGTCCATGATAGAGCCAGATTAAGAGAGATGGTGAGTGAAGTATTCATATATTCACAAAGATGAATATATTGACATAAATTATCAATTTATGAGGTCAAGGTGATGATGGAAAAGAATGGAGGATTGGGATGGGTATGATGGAATATAAGTTGCTCTTCAAATAAGAGGTCAATTGGGAGTGATTTGAAAGTATCAAATGATCATCCATTTGATCAAGAATTGGAGGATGGAGGGGATTCAATGTGGTAGATCAAAGAGATACACAAGATGTGCAAGAGTTGTCATTTGAAATAGAACTTATTTGAAAAGTATTTGAAACACCTCAATTGTCTAGGGACAATTGGGAATGAACTCAAGTGGAATGAAATCTGAAAGTGTTGAGATAAAACTAGTTGGAACATATGAGTTCAAAATATTCTACTTGCTTTCTCAAGTAAAGTAGAGTTTTCTCAAACTTAAAAATAAACAAGAAATGGTATAGATGCCATAACAAGCCTTTTTGTAAAAAGGAAATCAACTCTTCCTAGGACACACATGTGTTTTATTAGGTGAGTTGTTTGTTTTACCACTAGAGGTGTTGTTCTTTGAAGTAGCTCAAGACAAAACTCAACAAGCAAAACAAGACAATACATCTACCAACAGATCAAAGCAATTCATATTAACAGACAGATCAAGGCAATTCATCTAATTAGTCTTAAGAAAAAGTTTTTGTTCCCCCTGATTTTTGCATTAAGGACAATTAATCAAGGTTGAAAAAGTTGGGGTGTTACAGAACCTATTGGATTCAGCTGCTGGAGGTACCTTTATGTCCATCACTTTGGGGGCGACAACAAAGCTTCTTGATGATATGATGATTAATTACTTTGAATGGCAAACAGAAAGAGCTCCACAAGGTAAGAAGGTAAATTCTGTTGAAGAAACCTCTTCCTTGAGTGATAAGATTGATGATATTATGTCTATGCTTGTGAGTGGTAGGACAAATGTTGATCCTAATAATGTTCCGTTAGCTTCATTGGTTGCTCAAGAAGAACATGTTGATGTAAACTACATTAAAAATAATAATTTCAACAACAATGCTTATCGGAACAATTCTAGTAACAACTATAGGCCATATCCTTATAATAATGGTAACGGTTATGGTAATTCTTATGGTAATTCTTACAACAATAATAGGAGTGTACCCTCTGGTCTTGAAGCTATGCTTAAAGAATTTATTAGTACACAAACTGCTTTTAACAAATCTGTTGAAGAAAAGCTTGGGAAAATTGATATACTTGCTTCTAAAGTTGATAGTCTTGCTGATGATGTTGATCTTTTGAAATTGAAAGTTATGCCTAATAGGGATAATGAAAATAAAATTGTTACTACAGCAAATGCCATACAAGTTAAAATTAATGAGAATATAAGATTAATGGCTGAACTGCACGCTAGGTGGGAAAGAGAAGAAAATGAAAAACTAGCTAAAGAAGATAATATAGCTAAAGTTTGGACTATTACCACCACTAGTAATGCTAATGCTACACATGTTGCTGCACCTCCTACTAATAATGGTAAAAGAATTAGTGTAGGCAATGTTTCCACTTCTAATGCAAAGCGCGAAAAACTGCCTGAAACTGCTAAAACTGCTGAAACTGCATGTGATAAAACTGCTGAAATTTTTTCAACATTGGGGACAATGATCCCATTGCTTTAGATTATAATGCTTTGGATTTTTATGATTGTCATATCTCTGAAGTTATAAAGTTCTTACAAAAACTTGCTAAGAGTCCTAATGCTAGTGCTATAAATTTGGCTTTCACGAAACATATTACAAATGCTCTCATAAAAGCTAGAGAAGAGAAACTAGAACGCGAAACTTCTATTCCTAGGAAGCTAGAGGATGGTTGGGAGCCCATCATTAAGATGAAGGTCAATGACTTTGGTTGTAATGCTTTATGTGATCTTGGTGCAAGTATTTCCGTTATGCCTAAGAAAATCTATAATATGCTTGACTTGCCACCATTGAAAAACTGTTATTTAGATGTTAATCTTTTCTGATAACTCTACGAAGAAACCTTTGGGGAGAGTTGATAATGTTCGTATTATGGTTAACAATTGTTGCCTGCCAAAACCCTGCATAGTGCATACGATTGTGTTGTATTTTTGCTCCAAATAATTAAATAACATATTTTGAAAGTAATACTAGAAATCACCTGGTAAATATATCCACGTGTATTGTATTCGGTCGTATCCGAGATATTCATGTTCACATCATCACCTTGTCCCCGTTGATTTTGTTGTCTTGGATATTGAATGCAATGCATCTTGTCCCATTATATTGGGAAGACCTTTTCTTCGAACTGTTTGTGCTATCATTGATATGAAGGAAGGTAATATTAAATATCAATTTCCTCTAAAGAAAGGTATGGAACACTTCCCTAGAAAGAGAATAAAGTTACCTTTTGATTCTATTATTAGAACAAATTATGATGTTGATGCTTCATCTCTTGATAACACTTGATGCACACTTTCTGCGCCTAGCTGAAAGGCGTTAAAGAAAAGCGCTTATGGGAGACAACCCATGTTTTTACTACAGTATTTTTGTTTTATATTTGAGTCTTGGAAGTTGTTACTACTGTAGCAACCTCTCCTTATCTTAGTTTTATTGCATTGTTGTGCCAAGTAAAGTCTCTAATAGAAGGATGATACTAGATTTGGATTACTGCACAGAAACAGATTTCTTTGCTATCACGAATCTGTGTCTAATTCTCTGTAGGTAACTCCGAAAATTATGCCAATTTACGTGAGTGATCCTCAGATATGTACGCAACTTTCATTAGTTTTAAGTTTTCTCATCTGAGCAAGTCTGGTGCCTCTTAAAAATACGTCTTTACGAACTGTTCTGTTTTGACAGATTCTGCCTTTTATTTCGCATTGCCTGTTTTGCCATGCTTGATGGATTTTTCGATTGCATTGACTTTCAGTAGCTTTGTACAATGTCCAGAAGTGTAAAAAATGATTGTGTCACCTCTGAATATGTAAATTTTGATTGTGAACTAACCCTCTAATGAGTTTGTTTCGAGTTTGGTGTGGAGGAAGTTTTCAAGGATCAAGAGAGGAGGATGATACAACATGATCAAGGAGAGTGAAAGCTCTAAGCTTGGGGATGCCCCGGTGGTTCACCCCTGCATATATCAAGAAGACTCAAGCGTCTAAGCTTGGGGATGCCCAAGGCATCCCCTTCTTCATCGACAACATTATCAGGTTCCTCCCCTGAAACTATATTTTTATTCCATCACATCTTATGTACTTTGCTTGGAGCGTATGATTGTTTTTGTTTTTGTTTTGTTTGAATAAAATGGATCCTAGCATTCATTGTGTGGGAGAGAGACACGCTCCGCTGTTGCATATGGACAAATATGTCCTTAGGCTTTACTCATAGTATTCATGGCGAAAGTTTCTTCTTCGTTAAATTGTTATATGGTTGGAATTGGAAAATGATACATGTAGTAGTTGCTAAAATGTCTTGGATAATGTGATACTTGGCAATTGTTGTGCTCATGTTTAAGCTCTTGCATCATATACTTTGCACATATTAATGAAGAAATACATAGAGCATGCTAAAATTTGGTTTGCATAATTGATCTCTCTAAGGTCTAGATAATTTCTAGTATTGAGTTTGAACAACAAGGAATACGGTGTAGAGTCTTATAATGTTTATAATATGTCTTTTATGTGAGTTTTGCTGCACCGCTTCATCCTTGTGTTTGTTTCAAATAAACCTTGCTAGCCTAAGCCTTGTATCGAGAGGGAATACTTCTCATGCATCCAAAATCCTTGAGCCAACCACTATGCCATTTGTGTCCACCATACCTACCTACTACATGGTATTTCTCCGCCATTCCATAGTAAATTGCTTGAGGGCTACCTTTAAAATTTCCATTCTTCACCTTTACAATATATAGCTCATGGGACAAATAGCTTAAAAACTATTGTGATATTGAATATGTACTTATGCACTTTATCTCTTATTAAGTTGCTTGTTGTGCGATAACCATGTTCCTGGGAATGCCATCAACTATTTCTTTGTTGAATATCATGTGAGTTGCTATGCATGTTCGTCTTGTCTGAAGTAAGAGTGATTTATCATGATCAAATGGTTTGAGTATGCATATTGTTAGAGAAGAACATTGGGCCGCTAACTAAAGCCATGATCCATGGTGGAAGTTTCAGTTTGGACAACAAACCTCAATCTCTTATGAGAATATTATCTGTTGTTGAATGCTTATGCATTAAAGAGGAGTCCATTATCTGTTGTCTATGTTGTCCCGGTATGGATGTCTAAGTTGAGAATAACCAAAAGCGAGAAATCCAATGCGAGCTTTCTCCTTAGACCTTTGTACAGGCGGCATAGAGGTACCCCTTTGTGACACTTGGTTGAAACATGTGCTATGCTATGATAATCCATGTAAATCCAAGCTAATTAGGACAAGGTGCGGGCACTATTAGTATACTATGCATGAGGCTTGCAACTTGTAGGATATAATTTACATAACTCATATGCTTTATTACTACCGTTGACAAAATTGTTTCTTGTTTTCAAAACCAAAGCTCTAGCACAAATATAGCAATCGATGCTTTCCTCTTTGAAGGACCTTTCTTTTACTTTTATTGTTGAGTCAGTTCACCTATCTCTCTCCACCTCAAGAAGCAAACACTTGTGTGAACTGTGCATTGATTCCTACATACTTGCATATTGAACTTATTATATTACTTTACATTGACAATATCCATGAGATATAAATGTTACAAGTTGAAAGCAACCGCTGAAACTTCATCTTCCTTTGTGTTGCTTCAATACCTTTAATTTGAATTATTGCTTTATGAGTTAACTCTTATGCAAGACTTATTGATGCTTGTCTTGAAGTACTATTCATGAAAAGTCTTTGCTTTATGATTCAATTGTTTACTCATGTCATTTACATTGTTTTGATCGCTGCATTCATTACATATGCTTACAATAGTATGATCAAGGTTATGATGGCATGTCACTCCAGAAATTATCTTTGTTATCGTTTACTGCTCGGACGAGCAGAACTAAGCTTGGGGATGCTGATACGTCTCCGACGTATCGATAATTTCTTATGTTCCATGCCACATTATTGATGATATCTACATGTTTTATGCATACTTTATGTCATATTTATGCATTTTCCGGCACTAACCTATTAACGAGATGCCGAAGAGCCGATTCTTTGTTTCTGCTGTTTTTGGTTTCAGAAATCCTAGTAAGGAAATATTCTCGGAATTGGACGAAATCAACGCCCAGGGGCCTATTTTTCCACGAAGCTTCCAGAAGACCGAAGATGATACGAAGTGGGGCCACGAGGCGGCCAGATGCTAGGGCGGCGCGGCCTGGCCCTTGGTCGCGCCGACCTAGCGTGTGGGGCCCCCGTGTGGCCCCCGACTCTGCCCTTCCGCCTACTTAAAGCCTTCGTCGCGAAACCCCCAGTACCGAGAGCCACGATACGGAAAACCTTACTGAGACGCCGCCGCGGCCAATCCCATCTCTGGGGATTCAGGAGATCGCCTCCGGCACCCTGCCGGAGAGGGGAATCATCTCCCGGAGGACTCTACACCGCCATGGTCGCCTCCGGAGTGATGAGTGAGTAGTTCACCCCTGGACTATGGGTCCATAGCAGTAGCTAGATGGTTGTCTTCTCCTTATGTGCTTCATTGTCGGATCTTGTGAGCTGCCTAACATGATCAAGATCATCTATCTGTAATGCTATATGTTGTGTTTGTTGGGATCCGATGGATAGAGAATACTATGTTATGTTGATTATCAATCTATTACCTATGTGTTGTTTATGATCTTGCATGCTCTCCGTTATTAGTAGAGGCTCTGGCCAAGTTTTTACTCTTAACTCCAAGAGGGAGTACTTATGCTCGATAGTGGGTTCATGGCTCCATTAAATCTGGGACAGTGATAGAAAGTTCTAAGGTTGTGGATGTGCTGTTGCCACTAGGGATAAAACATTGATGCTATGTCCGAGGATGTAGTTATTGATTACATTACGCACCATACTTAATGCAATTGTCTGTTGTTTGCAACTTAATACTGGAAGGGGTTCGGATGATAACCTGAAAGTGGACTTTTTAGGCATAGATGCATGCTGGATAGCGGTCTATGTACTTTGCCGTACTGCCCAATTAAATCTCACAATACTCATCATGTCATGTATGTGCATTGTCATGCCCTCTCTATTTGTCAATTGCCCAACTGTAATTTGTTCACCCAACATGCTATTTATCTTATGGGAGAGACACCTCTAGTGAACTGTGGACCCCGGTCCATTCTTTTAATCAAATACAATCTACTGCAATACTTGTTCTACTGTTCTCTGCAAACAATCACCATCCACACTATACATCTAATCCTTTGTTACAGCAAGCCGGTGAGATTGACAACCTCACTGTTTCGTTGGGGCAAAGTACTTTGGTTGTGTTGTGCAGGTTCCACGTTGGCGCCGGAATCCCTGGTGTTGCACCGCACTACATCTCGCCGCCATCAACCTTCAACGTGCTTCTTGGCTCCTACTGGTTCGATAAACCTTGGTTTCTTACTGAGGGAAACTTACTGATGTACGCATCACACCTTCCTCTTGGGGTTCCCAACGGACGCGTGTTGAACGGAAAGACAATACGTCATCTACGCGTATCAGATACCCTTCGGGAGCATCAGTTGTATGCCAAGTTCAGCAAGTGTGAGTTTGGTTGACGGAAGTAGGATTCCTGGGACACATCTTGTCTGCAGGAGGAATTGCCGTTGACCCCTCAAAGATCAAGACCGTTGAAGAATGGAAGGCACCCACCACCCAGACTGAAGTCCGTGCATTTCTCGGATTGGCGGGATATTACCGCCGATTCGTTGAAGGATTCTCGAGCATAGCAAGACCGATGACTCAACTATTGAAGAAAGATAAGAAGTTTGAATGGACGGAGAAGTGTGAAGAGAGTTTTCAACAACTCAAGCTTAGATTGACCACAGCCCCAATACTGATCATGCCGGACATCACCAAGCCCTTCGACGTCTATTGTGACGCATCCAAGATTGGTCTTGGATGTGTATTGATGCAAGAAGGCAAGGTAATATCTTACCTATCCAGACAGCTGAAGCAACATGAGCAGAACTATCCAACCCATGACTTAGAGCTAGCAGCCGTGGTTTTAGCCCTGAAAGTATGGCGTCATTACCTCATGGATAATCGATGCGAGATCTATTCAGATCACAAGAGCTTGAAGTATATCTTCACTCAGAAGGAGCTGAACATGAGACAGCGTAGATGGTTAGAGTTAATCAAGGATTACGATATGGAGATTCACTACCACCCCGGCAAGGCCAATGTGGTAGCGGATGCCCTGAGTAGACTGCCGTGTCAGTTGAACTCCATGATCGCAGAAGCGCAACCCAGTCTGTTTCAAGAGTTTGAACAGTTGAGAATGGAGCTAGTTAGTGAAGGTTTTCTAGCCAGCATTGAACTCCATCCCACCTTGATTAGTCAGATCAAGGAAGCCTAGAAGGGAAATGCTAGTATTGATGGGATCAAGAGCCAAATAGCTGCGGGAAAAGCCCCGGGATTCACCATAGATGAAGAAGGAGTGCTACGGTACAATGGACGCCTTTGCGTGCCGTCAGATTCAGAGTTGAAGCAAGTTATTCTGTAAGAAACCCATGACACCCTTTACTCCATTCATCCCGGAGGAACTAAGATGTACCAAGATTTGAAAGAGCAATTTTGGTGGCATGGAATGAAGAGAGAAATTGGAAGCTACATCGCCAAGTGTGATATCTCACAATGAAGTCAAGGCAGAACATCAACGCCCCGCAGGACTGTTGCAACCCCTACAGATTCACGAATGGAAGTGGGATTCTGTCGGAATGGACTTCATCACCGGACTGCCCAAATCTAGTAAGGGAAATGATTCCATTTGGGTAGTGGTCGACAGGTTGACCAAAGTCGCTCACTTCATCCCTGTCAAGATCACATATCAAGGACCGAGACTAGCAGAGTTATATATCTCACGGATAGTCAGCTTGCACGGAACCCCGAAGTCGATAGTATCCGATAGAGGATCCCAATTCAGCTCCAGATTCTGGCAGAAAGTACATGAAGGACTCGGAACTCGGCTGAATTTCAGCACAGCCTATCACCCGCAGACGGATGGACAGACTGAACGAGTCAACCAGATACTGGAAGATATGTTGAGAGCATGTGTGCTAGAGTATGGATCCAAGTGGGAAGACTGTTTGCCGTACGCAGAATTCTCGTACAACAACAGTTATCAAGCCAGTTTGCAAATGGCCCCCTTGGAAGCACTGTACGGAAGGAAGTGCCGTACCCCTCTGAACTGGTCAGAAGTCGGAGGGAGTCAAGTCTTTGGACCAGATATTCTCCGCGAAGCTGAAGAGAAGGTCCACAAGATCCGCGAGTACCTCAAGACAGCCCAATCAGGACAGAAGAGCTACGCCGACAAAAGACGCCGAGAGATGACCTTCGAGATCGGAGATTTCGTCTATCTCAAAGTGTCCCCCCTTAAAGGAATGCAGAGATTCCAGCTGAGAGGAAAGCTTGCACCCCGATATGTCGGACCCTTCAAAGTCCTGAGTCGCCGAGGAGAAGTGTCTTATCAACTGGAGTTACCGGAAGAAATGGAAGCGGTACACAATGTGTTTCACATCTCCCTACTCCGGAAGTGCTTAGAAGTACCAGAATCAACAGAAGTCTTCAAGAACATCGATCATCGAGCTGTGGATATCAACTCAGACTTAACCTATCGCGAAGTGCCTATTCGCATATTGGAAGAAGCTTTCAGAACCACCCGCACCAGGAGTATCAAGTTTCTGAAGATCCAATGGAGTAACCACACCGAAGAAGAAGCCACTTGGGAGAGAGAAGACTTCATGAAGACTGACTACCCAGATCTCTTTAGTACCTAGTTTTCTTTAAGATCTCGGGACGAGATCTTTTGTAAGGGGGAAGGGTTTGTAACATCCCAAGTTTCAACCAAATAAATAAAGAGAGAAAAGTCAATTACTCAATTTTCACAACAAACAAAAACCTTTCTATTTTGCATATAGTGTTCCATATAGTTCTATGCATAATATGTTTTTCTTTTGTGCAATTGCCATGATGAGTGTTGATATGTTGATCACTTGCTAGTAAACCCTAAAACAAGATCACAAAACCCTAAATGGAGGAAATTAAAAGAATTGGAAAAGAATTCCAAATTCCCTCACATACACATAAGAGCAAATTTGTAAATCTTCATTAAGGTCCACCATTGCTTGATCCTTTGCTTGTAGAATACTTATATAGGATAAAAAAACACAAATGCATCAAAGAAACAAGAATCAAATCAAACAAAATCCCAAAATCATCACACATATGATAATGGTCATATGTCACCTTTTTATTTTCTTCACCACTTTGCCCCTCTTTATCTTTTGATTCCTAAACCAGACTTGGTCAACTATGACCACCTCATCCAAGACCAATCGATGGTGAACAATGTTGGTGTTGACCATCCTCCCTGAAGTTGACTAGGTTGACCAGAAAATAGGTGACAAGATGGGACCCGAGAGTAAAACCTAGATCACCTCAATTTCAATTTTTTTGCAAATCTTCTCCAATTTGAACCCCACCACCACCATTCCATCACTTTAAATATATGTTGGAGATTCACCAAAAAGAAATCCAAAATTCAACAAAAAAGTTCATGCGGCCATAAGGCCGAACACCGGCAGGCATCTTTCCAGAAATGTGTTGTAGGCTATTACACGATGAGTCTTAGCCTAAACCACTTTCAAATCGTGATGATCACCTCCCTCTGCATCCCCTGCATCAAGCCCCGTCCTTCCCCTCTTCGTTTAAAGTGGAAAATGATGGAGAACAGCTCCATGCCGTGCACACCCGGCCACCTTTGGCCATTTCTTTTCTGGCCCTCCCCTCTCTCCAAAACCATGTCCAGGAGCATCTCTGGAGCACAAGGACTCTGCCAGTACCCAGCCCGAGCTCGCCAAGGCACGGCATTGGCCAGAACAGCCGCGCCCAAAACCTGCCAGTACATGCCAGTGCACGCGGTGAGCGCGCTCTGGACGCGCCAGAGCGCCGCGCGATCGAGCGCCCTACTCCACCCCTGCAAAGACTACCTCTGCGTCGAGCACCGCCTCCCTCTCCTCTAGCCACTAGACATGCTCAAACACCTGCCGCCGCCTTGTCGCCGTCGTCCTCGTCGGAATCTTGCCGCAGTACTGCCGCACTCATCACACGCGCTCGAGCAATCCCATCATCTTTTCTCTGCGCCCGCTGCACCTTGAGCATCGCCAGGACGACGCCTACACATAGCCGTCCTCGCCTTTCCCCTTCGATCACCGTAGACGCCGCGCCATGGACGCCCCTTCACAGCACCCGCGGCACCACTTCTCCCACTATAAATAGAGGAGCTCTGAGCTCCATTTCTTCACACCATCTGCTCCCCTCTCATCCCTGCCTCCTCTCCACCCATCAATTTTACACCACCTCGCCGAAGCAGCAGCAATTGGAAGCTGAAGTCCGCCGGAGCCCGCAGATCATCGCCGCTGATTGACGCCTCCCCACGCCTCGCCACTGCTACCAGGAGCTTCCTCGCCGTCGACAACGCCGCCTCGCCCTCACCAGAACCCCGCGGGAACCTCGGTAGGTCCTCCGAACCCCTACACCCGCCGCCAGAACCTCGCCCTCTTGCCGGAGAAGACGACGATCGTGCACCGCACGATCTCGTTCTAATCCAACGCCCCACAATCCTCCTTACCGTTTCGTTGTGAAACGCTCGCTGACAGGTGGAGCCACCATGTCAGGCGGCCCGCGCGTGTGCGCCACGCTGCTGGGCCGGCCCAGCTCGTTTCGTCTGTGTAGCCCATTTAGCTTTCCCGCCAAGCCCATTGATTCAAAAACTAAATTTCTGTTTAGTTCAAATGTCCTGCAGATGCTTTAGTAAAATTTGAATAGATTGAAATCTAAAATTCCAAATCTAGCAAACTTTATACCGTTGGAAAGCCAATGAATTTATCTAACTAATTCCACTGGTCTCAGCACCAAATTCGTAGTAGATTTAATCTGCCAAAAATAACAAGACAGGGACTTTTGCAGATTCAAAATTTATTTAAAATTCAACCCTAATTGATTTTTAGTTGTTTCCAACTCTCATAGATCACAAATGATGTACTCTAATTAATTATGCAATAATATAGCCAATTTATTTGCATGATCATGTACTGGATCAAAATAATGGCTATGTAGCCATTTCTAGTACATTTAAATCTTGGAATTCAAATTCTATAAATAGTATGAGAGCTACTCTCTCATTTAAATCTTGATCCTAAGTAATACAATAAGAGGAAATGACCTTAGGCTAATAAACCTCTGATTGTTATTACTTAGAGATTTTAAACCATTTATATGCTAGTCTTAAATTGCATAAGGTGTAGCACCTTATTTAAATTATAATCCCTCATAATAGATATGAAATGTTGACCTTGGTCAACTTATATTTCATACCTTATTATTATTTGTGGAGATTAAATCTTGATAGGATTTAATGAGAGGAAATTATTTTCTCCAAAGACTTAAATAGCAAATCAAATAAATACTTATAATGAGAGGAAATTATTTTTCTCTTAAATAAGAACAAACCAAGTAATTCACCATGCCATGATTGATGTGATGTTAGAATTAGTTGTGTGAACCCTTTCATGTGTTTTAGTGTAGCATGCAAGTATTTGGTGGTGATTGTGTACCTCGTATTCGTATATAGACGCTAGTAACGAGGAATACTTGGAGGAGGGAAGCTACTCTCAAGAGGAGGAGGAAAACTTTGACTCCTACCCCCACCAAGGCAAGCTGACCCTTGCTAACCACCATGATGCAAAGCTCTACATGAGCAAGGCACCATCACACTTTAATTTTATGTATTACCTATCCCATGTTTTACCTTGCAATTATTTTGCTTATTTACTTTCAAAGTACTTTTTGATTTATGAGTCACTTGGTCTAGAGTAGAATAATATTGAAGCTTAGCTTAGAGCAAATCCAAGCTAGATAGCACCCCTCATTGAAATAGTGGCTAGTGCTAATCAAATAAAATTTGACTACTCTAGATGGGAACATGGTGAAGTGAAATGACTTTGAAAGATTGTGAACTTGAAGGTGATATGGTTGACTTGGTGAATTTAAATGAAAAACTGACGATTGTGTTTGAATGTGATACCTTTCCAATTATACAAGTACCCCCACAATACTTGATTATGGGTAGGGCTTAACTAGAAGCTTGTGTATTTTAGTATGGGTTCCCTCTAAACAAGCATCATAGGGGTTACGCAGAGGTTGCCTCTGTATATGAGAAATGATGTGAATATGAGGTGAATGTAC